>NC_091751.1:35424863-35614863 GCF_043380555.1 Nothobranchius furzeri
GTGAGAGGAGAATAAGAGGAGATCCGTGCACGTGAGAGGAGAATAAGATAACCGTGCACGTGAGAGGAGAATAACAGGAGAACCGTGCACGTTTGTATTGTTCTGATGTATTTTCATGTTCAGACACAGTAAAATAAAACATTTTCTACTGAATGAAACTTTGCTGAGTTTTAGCTACAGAAGAACGTTTTCTCAACAATGCGCCGATTTGAAAAATAATCTCACAAGAAAATAAATACATAAAAGACGTCCTAAGTTTTAAACCAGTAATAAAGGTTTGTTCCACAGCAGAGTATCTGAAACAACTAGAACACGCTGAGGAACCAGGGCTGCATTCCATTCCTGCTGCTGCTGATTGTTCTGTAAACAAGCAGAACTTCCTCTAAATGGAATGCAGCCCTGTTAACACACCTGTGCTTGTCCTCACCCATAAGGTCAAAATATCTGATGAAACAGTAAAATGATGAATGTGATAATAGTGCAAAAGAACTGTAGAAGAGCAGGAAAATACATTCATGAGTTTTCCACTCAGTTTTCCTGTAAAGCCCTTCAAGGTATATTATTATTATTATTATTATTATTATTATTATGGTTTATTATTATTATTATTGTTGTTATTATTATTATTATGTTTTATTATTATTATTATGGTTTATTATTATTATTATGGTTTATTATTATTAAGTTTTTTATTTTTATTATAATTATTTATTATTATTATGGGTTTTTATTTATTATTATTATTATTATTATTATTATTATTATTATTATTATTATTATTATTATTATTATTATTATTATTATTATTATGCAACATTTTCCAAACTCCCCCAGGAACATTGTGTCCAGTATTCCACCAGCTGCAGTCTGGTGGAATACTGGAGTTGAAAAAGTATTTAGGATGAAGAAAATCCCATTTTAGCAGCAAACCAGTTTGTGTGATTTTTACTTTTCACTGATTAGAAGAACTGATATTTGGTTTGATTGTATTGTTAACCTATGCATCAGTCTTACTGCCATGAAATCTGCAGGTGATGAGAAATTCTCGTTCCACTGAAATCTTTTGGACCAATTAAAACTCTTGAGTTAACAACCGGGTCAGACGGGAGCTCAAATAAAATGTTTTTTAATTGAAAAACAACTGAAACCAAACGTGTTTCTGATTTTAACAACGAACCTTTTCCTGCCTCATAAATGTGAGTCGTCACTGACCCCAGATCAGATAGAGATGTTTTTTTTTTGTTTTTTTCTGTCCTGTCTGGTGTGTACGTAGAGGTCAAAGGTCAGAATGTAGTTTTTCCTGTTGCTATCACAGACGTGACTCTTAAGTGTGACTAGATCGTCTCTGACTTGTTAATATTCTGCATGTAAACTCATGAGAAGCTTTTTGGATAAAATAAAATAGTTTTTATCTACATCTGTGTTCTGATCCGTTACTTAAGCCGTTTATTCTGAGATTATTGTAACGTTGACAGCTTTCCTTCTAGTCTCTAATCCAGCATCACATGATGCTCAAACACAGGGAAGGCTGGCCAGTATTTGTGTCGTGCCTTCTAGGATTCTACAACCCCCCCAAGGCGCTTTACAACACAGCTGCCCTGGGGCACACTGATGGAAGAGAGGCTGCTGAACACCGGCGCCACCAGTGCCTCCGACCAAATACTTCCTGCACAAGAAGGTGAAACAATCGAGAGACAAAAGCTTCCTTGGTACAAATGCATAGACCCAGAGCTTTAGCCGGGTCTGGTTCTGGGCCCGGAGCTTTAGCTGAGCCTGGTTCTGGATCCGAAGCTGTAGCTGGGCCTGGTTCTGGACCCGGGGTTTTAGCCGGGCCTGGTTTTGGACCTGGTCCCGGTCCTGGGCTCTCCGTCTCTCTCTATAGAAAAAATACCTTTGAGTGTGGTATTTCTGCAGGAGGGTTAAAAGCACGCCGCCTCTGTATATATAGATTTACAGGCTCGGGGGACAGCAGCAGCTGCAGAACCCAGTAGAACCCTTTTAACCACCAGTCTGAGGAACCAGCCTCCGAGCTTCGTTCATGTGAAAGCGTCTTGGATCGTTTATGTCCGGTGCTCCTGAGTCTAAAGAACGAGTTTAATTCTCTAGTAAAGAACTCATCACTGGTTCTGGACTCAGAGATTTAGGCGGGCCTGGTTCTGGATCCAGAGCTGTAGCTAGGCCTGGTTCTGGACTCAGAGCTGTAGCTGGGCCTGGTTCTGGACCTGAGGGACAAAGGGGGGGGGGGGGGGGGGTGTGTTAAATTCATCAGCCTTCACCAGGACTTTCTTCCTGGGATCCACCAGCTGTGACTTCCTGGTTGCTTTTAGAACGTCGGAGTCCTGTGATGACGACTGGGAAGGTGACTTTGGATTGAGTAGCTCAGGATTGGTTGGAGGTCTGATGTGTGGAGGATCAAATCCATCAAGCGGATTCATATAAATTGTAAAATGTGAGAAGTTAGAAGTCTCTGATATGAAAGTCAAAAGGTCAAAACATGTTTAAAAACATGCTTGTAAGGACTTAGGAGAACTCTGTCAGAAACCTAGGAGATGGTTAGGGTGTTGGAGAACTTAGAGACATCTCGTGTCCTGTCCACGTCCCCTCTGCCTTGTCTCCCAGCAATCATAGCTCTGCTCCTGGTGTGGTCTTGACCTTTGACCCTTTATGTTGCTGCCCCCTCAGCCACTCTGCCCCGGTGGTTCATAGACTTCTTCTTTGGTCCGTGTCTTTCATAGTTCATGGTTTAGTTTCTTCTCCCAGCCTTCTAGTACAGTTGCAGTTCTGTTTTCTCCTCATCCAGTCCCGTTTTACTTTTAGCAGCCTTATTTAGCTTTTCCCTGCTTCTTTCAGCATTTAGCTCTAGGGTGTTTCTCAATGTCAAGGCACCTGGCCTTATGAGGCGATGTCTTGCGAGGCCAGACGCCTTGCTTACGAGGACACTGTCCTTCCTTGGTCATAGAAAACAGTTAAATGGAACAGACTTGCATCACGTGACCGCAGCTTCCACGGCGGTCACGTAACGTCACGTGACACAGGAGATGTTATATTTTATATGAATTAGTTTCAATATAAATATATAAATGTGTATATGTTTATTAAATTAAATATATAAGTGAGTTACTACCCGCTAGCCACCGAAGCTGCAACTACTAAGCAACTATAACCAACAATAGATAACTTCTTTGGATCTAAAAAAAACATTTTAAATTAGCTGACTTACTTTTAAACTTGAAAATTGTCCCCGAAGTAGCTGCCGGCTTCTGATCCGCCGTCTTTTTCAAAATACTGCGGTGTATTGTGGGTAATTTTTGACCAAGGCTAGGCTACAAGACACCTCCCGTGTATCCTTACTCAGCTAGCTAAACGGCTAGCAAACGGAGAACACACGCCTCGGTAGAACATGAACATTGGAACCAACTGGAACACGTCTTGGTGACTCCCGATGACGTATCTCCTAGGCAACCGGGGTGGGGCCAAGACATCAAGGCAAGGTTCCTTGCCACACCCCTGATGTCTTGTTGTGTTTCTGTATCTGGTTTTATCTGGTTCTGTACGTCCACCCTCTTCCCTGAAAACAAACCACACCTGTTCCCTGTTTCCTCGTCACTGCCACAGGCTTTCAACCCCAGTTCAGTTCTCCACTCATTGTCGGTTCCTTGTGTTTTGGTATTTGCCTGTTCCTGCTCCTGCTCCTGCTCCCCTCCTTCTCCTGCTCCTTCTCCTTCTGCTCCTGCTCCAGCTCCTGCTCCTTCTCCTACTCCTGCTCCTTCTCCTTCTGCTCCTGCTCCTGCTCCCCTCCTTCTCATGCTCCTTCTCCTTCTCCTGCTCCTGCTCCTGCTCCTACTCCTACTCCTACTCCTACTCCTACTCCTTCTCCTACTCCTGCTCCAGCTCCTTCTCCTTCTCCTGCTCCTTCTCCTACTCCTGCTCCTGCTCCTTCTCCTGCTCCTGCTGCTGCTCCTACTTCTGCTCCTTCTCCTACTCCTGCTCCTTCTCCTGCTCCTGCTCCTTCTCCTGCTCCTGCTCCTACTTTTGCTCCTTCTCCTACTCCTGCTCCTTCTCCTGCTCCTTCTCCTGCTCCTTCTCCTACTCCTGCTCCTTCTCCTTCTGCTCCTGCTCCTGCTCCTGCTGCTGCTCCTACTTCTGCTCCTTCTCCTACTCCTGCTCCTTCTCCTGCTCCTGCTGCTGCTCCTACTTCTGCTCCTTCTCCTACTCCTGCTCCTTCTCCTGCTCCTTCTCCTTCTCCTGCTCCTGCTCCATATGAAACTATGGCTTATTCAACAAGCAACGTTATGGCACAGAAGAGCACTGAAGTTCAAGGAAGAAAAATTGATCACAAGTCAGTCCAAGTCATCAAGAAGGTTGGTTGAAGTGTTTACATCCTGCTGACATAAATCTTTATACATCCAAGAGTTTCAGTGAGTTTTACCTCAAACCTCCAGCGAGATGCTGTTGGATCTGGGTGTCTGAGGAGACAAATACTCTAGTTCAGAATCTTCTGATCGCAGGAGCTTCTAGCTCAGTAGAGCACTGGTTTGGTGTTCATCAGGGTTATGTTCCAACCCCAAACAGGTGGTTTTAGATTAGGTGTGAAGTCTCAACATCATGAAAACCTCTATAGATCTTCTAAGGGTCTGCTTGTGTAGCTCAGTCTGTAGGGCTGAGGGTAGGTCAAGGTCAAGTAGAGAAAAGATCTAAGGAGATGTCCATATGGACCCTGTTTCAGAGTGGTGGGTCCATCAGGGCAAGAAGAGAGGCACCCATCAGAGAGGAGAGGACAAACCTGCAGCTTGTGTGTGTGTGTGTGTGTGTGTGTGTGTGTGTGTGTGTGTGTGTGTGTGTAAGCTGCAGACCCCTCTGAAACTCCTCCTCTTGCTCTGGAACTGTCAGTCATCTTTATAAAGAGCTTCAGATCTCAATCGCGGACAACGTTTGGATTGTGCTGCCCAGGGGAAAGCAGAAAGGGCAGAGCAGCAGACTCTAATCCCATCAAACATTCCAGCTCTGAGTCATCAGAACAGACAACTGTAGCTGCTGGTGATGTACGTGTCTCACCAGCTGCTAACATGTGCAAACCTCCCGTAACCGGGAAATTAGGAATCACTGAGCATGAGGAGAAAGCAGTGCAGGGTGGGTATTTCCACCGTCGCTGGTTTGCATAGTCCCAAAATGTCAGAGTGTCACCTTACAAAGAGTTTATATTTTTAGCTTGAGGGGGTAGTTTAACCGCTGATGCTATTTTACGGCCTGGCCCACATCCCACTGAGAGCTGAATCCTGGTCCCCTCGATATCCTGACACCTTTTTAAAAGGAGGGATGGGTGGAGCTCCTCTTCTCTCCTGTCCCCAGACCTCGCTTTGGGTCGCAGCAGTTGGGTGTTGCCTCTGTCCAAACTCCTGCTGGTGACCCCAACGATCCCTTTCAAGGGTCCGGACTAAACCACGCGCCTACACGTATTTAAGACTCCAGACATCCATGGATCAGCTGAAACACCGCACAATGGGTGTCCAGGAGAAGCTGGAGATCGTTGGGGTGGAAGATGAGGCAGGGAATCCGATCAGCGCCCTGACCATCCTGTCTCTGCTAGAACGAGTGGCCGGTATCATCGACAACGTCCAGTCCAGCCAGCAGCGCATGGAGGAGCGTCAGCAAGAGCTGGAGAACAACATCAAGACCGTCCAGGGGGATGTCCTGAAGCTGGCCAAAGACCACAGCGACACCAGCGGGACGGTGGAGAAGCTCCTGCAGAAAACCCGCAAAGTCAGCGCCAACGTCAAGGACGTCCGCTCGCGGGTCGAGAAGCAAAATGTGCGGGTCAAGAAGGTGGAATCTACACAAGACGAGCTGCTGACCCGCAACAAGTTCAGAGTCGTCATCTACCAGGTGAGTTTAGAGTCCTGCAGGACATGAACACCTCCGTAGCTCCACTCAGGTTAGGTTTAGAACTTTTCAAGTTTCCTTTAAAGCTGCTGTAGCGCATCTACAGCACAAGCTAGGTTTCAAACAAACACGGTCACCCCTCCCCCAGGTATCCTCCCCAAGACATTTCTGCCGGAACCAGAGCCGGATTGAATAAATGGACTACACTAGGCAGGCTGCATTTTTAGCCCCCCCCCCCCCCCCCCCCCCCCCCATCAATGTTATTTAATGAAGTGAAATCTGAAACTTACCAAAGTTACTTATAAAAGTTCATTCACATTTTACATGGCCTAGTCTTTGGTTACAGATTGATTGTTTGTATGCCAAAATAAGTCATGTGTTTTATGTTAAACATTCTATCAGACATTTTGTTTTTACATTAATAATTTATACGTCATTACACAGCTGTATTAAATGCTAATAAATTATCCTCATCTTATCGATTGGGAGTGCCATTGTCAAGGCGGTACCAGTAAATAACCACTAGGTGTCATTAAACTATGGAAAACAGAGCAAATATGTTTATCTTATTTGCTCTGTTTACATTTATTCAACACATTTAATTAAAAAGATTTTCTGCTAAATACAATAACTTACAACATTTATAAATGTTGACAAATTAATCACATGATAGTGGAAAGACATTCAAGAATAAATAGATGCATCTTAATGGACTGAAGCATGTTTAAAGGCGCAAAAACTAACTATAAACACACAGCTTAAATTATTATAGTATAAATTTTGTACAATCTATAATCTTAAAAGAAAGTATTTTAATTAAATGAAAACATTATCTTAAGTTTTGATCTTGTTTTATGCTCATTCAGGCTGTTGCCTCTGCTGAATCAGAAATTCTGTGTCAATTTTCTGAGTGTGAACTTGTCAGGCTGATCAGACTGGATGAAGGAGACGAACAAGGTGAGACGTTTAACAGTTTTATTATTTCTCTGGTCGTATCTCTGTGAGGAAGAAATGATGACTGAGATGAGAAGCCGGTCACGGTGTCTTCCATATATAGCCTTGCTTGGCTGTGACGTGGAGGGAATCCCCGCGAGGAGCACGCTGGGAGCTCCCCACGAGGGGCATGTCGGGAGTTGTGGTCCGAAGGTCAGCCGGGAGATACCTGAGTCCTGACAGGACCCCCGGTCCAGGGACGGCTCCAGAAGTCCCAGCGCGACCCCGGCGGACCCAGAAGTCAGAGATCAGGGAAGGGTCCAGGATGGACCGAGCCGGCTCCCAGGAGCGTTCCTCGGGGCCATAGTCCTTCCAGTCCACCAGGTACTGCCAGCCCCGACCCCTGCGGCGAGCGTCCAGGATGCACCGGACGGTGTAGATAGGCTCACCGTCGAGGAAGCGGGCAGGAGGCGGCGCCGGAGCCGGAGGCGGGAGAAGGGAGGACTCCACGTAGGGCTTGAGCCGGGAGGTATGGAAGGTGGGATGGATGCGGAGAGTAGCCGGCAGCCGCAACCGGTACGTGACCGGGTTGATGACCCTTTGGATGGGGTATGGGCCGAGGAACCGAGGGGCGAGTTTCTTGGACCCGGCACGGACCCGAAGGTCAGCCGTGGACACCCAGACCTTGTCCCCAGGAGCATAGGAGGGACCAGGACGGTGTTGACGGAGATGCTGGTGAGCATAGCTGGTGTTAGCTCTGGTTATGGAGGCTCGTGCTTTGATCCAGGCGCTCTTGCAGCGTCTCACCATGGCTTCCGCTGCCGGAACGGCGACCTCGGGTTCTTGGTGGGCAAAGACCGGGGGCTGGAAGCCATAGCAGACCTCGAAAGGGGACAGCCGAGTGGCAGATGAGGTATGAAGATTGTGGGACAGCTCCGCCCAGAGGAGGTATTTAGGCCACTGCGAGGGTTGAGCCGAGACAAAACAACGAAGGTACCGACCCAGCTGTTGGTTAGCCCGCTCCGTCTGGCCATTGGTCTGCGGGTGGTAGCCTGAAGATAGACTGACCGATGCTCCCAGCAGCCGACAGAAAGCTTTCCAGAACCGAGCCGTGAACTGGGGCCCCCGATCCGAGACCACGTCGACTGGGAACCCGTGGAGGCGCACCACGTTCTCCAGGAACAGTTCCGCTGTGCGTTGGGCTGAGGGGAGACCCGGAAGGGCGATGAAATGGACAGACTTGGAAAAGCGGTCCGTAACCGTCATGACAGTGTTGAGGTTATTGACCGGCGGGAGACCCGTGACGAAGTCCAGCCCCACGTGGGACCAGGGGCGGCTGGGCACCGGAAGAGGTCGGAGGGCACCAGCCGAGGCCTGGTTGGGGTTCTTGGAGCGGGCACAGACGTCACAGGCGCTGGTGTATTCTTTCACATCCCTCGCCATGCCTGGCCACCAGAGGGCTCGCTGGAGGAATTTAAGAGTTCTGGAGAAACCAGCGTGGCCAGACAGGCGTGATGAGTGGGCCCAGGACAACGCCTCGCTGCGACAGGCCGTGGGGACATAGAGGCGACCCGCGGGGGTCTCTGGAGGCGCGGGGTCGTCCCGGAGGGCGTTCTGGATAGCTTCCTCCAACGGCCACCTCAGTTGGCCCAGGAAGCGGTGTTCCGGGAGGATTGGCGCTGGCTCGGACGAGGGCGTGGAGTGGGTGAATTGGCGGGAGAGGGCGTCCGCCTTCTGGTTCTTGGCTCCCGGGCGGTAGGCGAGATGGAAGTCGTAGGGTTCAAAGAAGAGGGCCCAGCGAGCCTGGCGAGGGTTAAGCTGCTTGGCAGATTTAATGTGGGTCAGGTTCTGATGGTCAGTCCAGATCGTGAAAGGCCGAGTGGTGCCCAGAAGCCACTGCCTCCATTCCTCCAATGCCCATTTTATGGCCAGTAACTCACGGTCGCCCACACCGTACTTCTGCTGGGTGGTGGAAAACTTCCTGGAGAAGTAGGCGCAGGGATGGAGCCTGTCGTCGGGCCCGCCTTGAGACAGGATGGCGCCGGCGCCGACGTCAGAAGCGTCGACCTCGACCACAAAGGGAACTGCAGGATCTGGATGGCGGAGGATCTGGGCCGAGGTAAAGCGGGTGACCAGGTGGCGGAAGGCCCGAATGGCGTCGGGAGTTAGACGAAACAGCTGGCCAGGGGAGCCTGGTCGAGTGAGAGAGGTGAGAGGGGCTACGAGGGTGCTATAGTTCTTTATAAAACGGCGGTAAAAGTTACAGAAACCCAGAAAACTCTGCAGTTGTTTCAGGCTGGTTGGCAAGGGCCAGTCCTTCACCGCCTGGATTTTCTGAGGGTCCATGGTTATCCCTTCGTCCGAGATCATGTAGCCCAGGAAGGATATGGACTGCTGATGGAAGGAGCATTTCTCGGGTTTACAGTACAGGTTGTGGTCCAGGAGCCGGGTTAGGACGGCGCGAACATGATGGATGTGTTCGGCCTCGAATTTGGAGTAGATCAGTATATCGTCCAGATAGGCGAACACCCACCGTCCCAGCACGTCGCGGAGGACATCATTAATGAGACGTTGGAAGACAGCAGGGCTATTGCATAGTCCGAAGGGCATAACCAGGAACTCCCAGTGGCCGGTGGGTGTTATGAACGCGGTCTTCCACTCATTCCCGGCCTTTATACGGACCAGATTGTAGGCGCTCCGGAGATCCAGTTTCGTAAAGATCCGTGCCTGGGAGATGGCATCCAGAGCGGTAGTGAGGAGCGGCAGAGGATGGCGGTCCTTGACCGTGATCTTGTTCAGACCCCGATAGTCTATGCAGGGGTGAAGATCGCCTTCCTTTTTCTTCACGAAGAAGAAGCCAGCGGCACCCGGAGAGGAGGAGGGTCGGATGAACCCCTGCTGGAGGGCCTGGGCGATGTATTCTTCCATCGCTTTGGTCTCGGGAGGCGCGAGAGAGAAAAGGCACCCGCGGGGAGGACTGGTTCCGGGTAGCAGCTTGATCTCCATATCATATGGCCGGTGAGGTGGCAGGGAGGTGGCGCGCCGCTTGTCGAACACCGCGGCCAGGTCCCGATAGGGCAGCGGCAGGTGGGGCGGTGTGGAGCCGGTGCCCCCGTCCGGAAGACCCGCCGAGGATGGAGGAGGAACGAGGTGAGTCTGGCACGAGGTCCCCCAGCCCAGCAGGCGGTTCTGGGACCAGGAAATATGAGGGTCGTGGAGATGGAGCCAGGGGAACCCCAGGATTAGAGGAGAAGAGGGAGCAGAAATGACCAGGAAATGGAGGGTCTCCTGGTGGCCTTGGGTGATCATACGGAGTGACTGGGTTCGGTCTCGGACTGGGTAGGGTTGGAGAGGCCTACCGTCCACCGAGGTCACTGGTATAACTCTCTCCAGGGGTTGTAGGGGGATCCGTAGGCGTTTTGCCAGATCTAGGTCCATGAAATTGTCTGCGGCCCCCGAGTCCACCAATGCGTTTACGTGGAGTGAGACCTCACCATGGAGGAGGGTGACAGGAATAAGGAGATGGTTAGTAGCGACAGGGGTAGAAGAAGACCCAGACTGAGCGACCCCAATACTCAGTGGGGCCCCCCGTTTCCCGATCGTAGCGGGCAGTCCAGGCGTCGGTGGTCGGGAGAGCCACAGTAGGCACAGAGGCCCTCACGCCACCGTCGTTGTCTCTCCTCGGGGGGAAGGTGGCCGAGCTGCATGGGCTCCTCCGCCAGCATGGGTACAGGAGCTGGCGTGGGTGAACGAGGGCGAGGCACCGGCGTCCTGGGTGGACGCGTGGATAACTTGGGTCGAACCAGAACCCGCTGGTCGATGCGCAGCGCCAGATCAACCACCTCATCCAGGGTCTGAGGCAGCTCCCTTCCCGCCAACTCATCACGGATGTAGGGTACCAGCCCCTCCAGGAAGGCGGCCCGCAGAGCGGAGTCATTCCACTGCAGCTTGGCGGAGATGGTGCGAAACTCCGACGCATAAGCGCACACCGAGCGTTCTCGCTGGCGGAGTTTGAGAAGGCGTGTCTCTGCTCCCACTTCGCTGCTGGGGGGAACAAAGGTCTTCCGGAGAGCGGACACAAACGCAGCATAGTCGTTGCAGGCAGGGGATTTGGAACTGTAAAGCGCAGCAGCCCACTCCGCGGCGCATCCGGAGAGCAGGGAGGTGAGATGCGCCACTCGGGAGCGCGCAGATGGGTAGCGTCCAGGTTGGCACTCGAACTGCATGTCCAGCGTGGCGAGCAGACCATCGGGGCTCCCCGTCTCCCCGTTCCACCTCTCCGGCAGGCTGAAGTGGGGCTCCTCCCTAGGAGCAGAGCGGGTTGGCTGCTGGAGTGCAGCGATCTGTTGCTGCTGATCGTTTGCCTGTTGTTGGAGAGCCGTGAGAGCCGTGGATAGACGCAGGGTGTGGTCGGACAAGGAGTTCACCTTGGTGTTGAGCTGATCTACCATGGAACGCAGCTGCACGTTCTCGTGGCGGAGACGATCGATCTCCGTCGAATCTACTCGGATCTCAGTCATCCTGTCAGGCTGATCAGACTGGATGAAGGAGACGAACAAGGTGAGACGTTTAACAGTTTTATTATTTCTCTGGTCGTATCTCTGTGAGGAAGAAACGATGACTGAGATGAGAAGCCGGTCACGGCGTCTTCCATATATAGCCTTGCTTGGCTGTGACGTGGAGGGAATCCCCGCGAGGAGCACGCTGGGAGCTCCCCACGAGGGGCATGTCGGGAGTTGTGGTCCGAAGGTCAGCCGGGAGATACCTGAGTCCTGACAGAACTTATTGTTTGTTATGCTATTTGAACATTCATAAAAATATTTAAAAAATAATAATACGAAATGTTCCTTGGTTAAGCTTCTGTTTATGTCTCCAGATTTCCTCTGTGATGCAGAAGAATATCCAATATTTTGAGAGGAATGGTTTAGTGCAAAGTACTCACGCATCCTGTCATCATTTTGGTACCACTTTGCAGGATCAGATGGGTAGCTTGTTAACACCCTTTCTGGATCTAGAGGCTCAGTATATTGGGCTCACTTCTGGCTGGCTGCTGTTCTTCCAGTTCGTCCTTCTGCGAAGGCGTTGATGTTGACGGCGATGGTGCTACAGCGTCTTCCGCCGCATCTCCCGCCGCATCTTCCACCGCGTCTTCGGGTCGTGTCTCCTCCGGGTCTGGCTCGGCCTCTGGCTCTGCTGACTCGAGCAGGTTCACAGCTGTCGGACGGCTGCCCGAGCAGCCCGACAGAAACTTCTGTAAGGCCTCCCGCTGTCTCTTCTTTTGTTCCTCTTCATTTTTTTTTTTCTTTTTACGTTTTGACGCACCCGAAAGCATCGTGAAAGTTAGCCTACTCAAAAACACCTGCTAGCTTTGTTGTGTCCCGCTCTGACTCTGACCGCTTCTCTGACATCCTTAATTGGGTGGCGCCCAAGTTGTAGGCTACAGTCATGGGCTGGCGTTAATGGGACTTAGCTAATGTAACAGTCTATGGTTAAGATAAATATTGTCACTATTTTTAGTTAATTAATGAATATTGAAATAAACTGTAGATAGGAGTCCTATCTACAAATTCTATCATAGGACATTTGTACATTTTACTTTTGATTTATTTATTTTTAATTTTGTCCCTCTGTCTGGGCCCCATCCAGCCAATCAGGCCCTAGGCACGTGCCTACTTTGCCTTTGCGTTAATCCGGCTCTGGCCGGAACCAGAAACCCGCGATGGATGAAACGAGATAGTGCTAAACACCAGTCTGTTGTTGTTCGAGACTTCAAATGGTGATTTTCTTTTTTGGACTCTGGTAGTTTGTCCTAAAGCTAAAGTGGTAGCAGCTGGCTGTTTCTCCTTCTCTGAGTTTGTTGAGCAGAGAATCTCTCACACCAGTGATGTTCTGCTGCTGAATACATGAGTGTGTTATGATTAGAGGATCCGAGGAAGTGTGGCGGTTCAGTGAGATTGACAACCGGATGGTCCAGTGGTTGGTTTTGGTCTGAATTGGTTGTCGGTGGAGGTTTTTGGACAAATATGAGAATCACTTTATTGTTTTTAGATTTTTCTCCACAGTACATCTATAGCTATAACATGTTGGAGTGTTAAGGGGCATTTTATGCTCATTTGTTTTCCATACTTGCCTTTGCAGCTTTAAATCCCCAGTGTGTAATATGTTTACCTGTTTACTACAAATCCTGTGTTTCCAATTCACAAACTATTTCTCACCAACATCATTTGTAAATAATCCACTCGGCTTGAAATTTAACATTTTTAAATGCAGAAACTGTGGTCGACGCCCCATGGTCATCCACCATCTTGAAATACAGTAACTGTTGAGGGACATACGAGCTCCACTTTGTACGTTTGGACTATGACTGTAACCTGAAAGAACCAGCAGAGAGCAGCAGTGCACCCTGGAAGCCTGGGGTCTGCTAATTCAACTAAGCAGTAGAAGAGACTAGCTACACCGTTTCTGAACTTGTTAGTTTGAATAATAAACAATGAAAGACGCATCAAATGTGACAGGTCGTCATCATGTCTATCAGCCATAAATGTTAAGATCCCCGCCCGCTATTCGCTGGACATCAGCCTCCGAGTGGTGTCCCCCCAACTCCCTGACTCCCCTCAAGTTGTTCATTCGTCTTTTCTTTGTACCAGAACTCCTGATCCAGTCCCAACGTGTCCATTAGTCCTTCAACCCAAGTCTCCTCCCTTTTGTGCGTTCGTTCTGTTCGTTCCTGCAGCCTGCCATCTCTCCAAACACGCTCCAGCGTGTTTTTAGGAGGACATATAGATTTAAAATATCACATTATTACATTACATTACATAATTTTCCTGTAGAAGTCCATCCCAAATGTTGTGAAGATAGCCTGAAAGCAAACTTCCCGACATGGGGGGACAGAATATTTTAAGGGAACACAATTTATCACAACACCTGACCTCCCGGCTGACGTCACCCCTCCTCAGTGTGTGAATTGTGACCGCTTCAAGGTCTAACAGAACAAGCTTGCTTCCTTCAGGACTGGTAGGATGATCATAATAAAGACGTGTTTTAACTGGTAGGGCAGCTTTAAGCTTCGTGTGGGTGAGGCTAGAGAGATTACACTCTCAAACTCATGAGCGGGCCACCGTAGCTGTAAGACTTTCTCTGAACTGCACGGCGCTTAAGAGTCGCATTTCATCAGGATTTGAGTTGATTTAAACTAAAACAAAAACACGACCAGGACAAAACAAATGTGTTCGCCTCGCATTCATTAAAGGACAAGATAGAAGTTTTATTCATCATTCGGTTTGTGATTCTCATGATTTTAGTTATTGATCAGCTCTGCAGCGTTTCTATTTAGGTAATTCAGTTGATATTAATAATTTTTCTGACTTAATCTCTTCTGGTTTCTTCTCTTTGAAACCAAAAGCTTCAGTTTTCAGTTCCTTCAGCAGTAAATAAAATCTTCTGCTTTATAGTTAGAAAAATCCTTGAAAGCTAGAGCATCATTACAGAAAGAAGAAGCAGCAAATGCCAGACATTCATGTCAGAGCATCGTAATGATGAGAGGACCACCTTAACCTGGAGGACTTTAATCTGGTGGATTTTAATCTGGAGGTCTTTAACCTGTAGGACTTAAACCTGTAGGATTTTAACCTGTAGGATTTTAATCTGGAGGTCTTTAACCTAGAGCCCTTTAACCTGTAGGATTTTAATCTGTAGGATTTTAATTGGTTCACCCCAGCTCATTAGTTTTGAGTCATTTAACCCTTTGATGCATGGATTATGAAATCTTTAACCATGATTTTTTAAACATTTTTTTTCATTCATCTTTAGGTGTGAATGAAACAAATTTCATATTTACATGTTTTTTGTAAAATTTAATTTACAAATAATTTATTACATGTCCACCTCAGTGGACAGTGTGCAATCTGAACATGAAATATGTTGGCTTGACTTACTGAAGTACAAATGGAGGGGTTCAAATGCAATAAAGTCTTCAACAGCTGTGCTTAATAGCAAAAATAAATAAATAACAATTTTAAGTACCTGTCCACTGTAGTGACCATTATGCATCAAAGGGTTAAAGTTTTTTATAAAACATTTGTGTGATTAAATATTCAGACCATTTAATCTCTAAACACTTTAAAAGTTCATCTTTTATCTTCATCAGAACCGTGGTTTCATCTGAGAGTCAGAACGCCTCCCGTTAACGGTAAAGCAGAAACGTTTTAGTTTTCCTTCATAGATAAAAACTCCAGGAAGGATTTTTATCTGTGGTTAAATTAGAGTTCCGGTTGGGAAACAGTCATGGGCGTCATGGGCGTGTCTAAAACAGGTGCGAGAAAGAACAACAGCCTGAGCCTATGTAGGGGAAACACTGGGTTGTGTCCTGTCTCGTCCCATCCCATCCTGTCCTCCTGGCTCATCCTGTCCTATTCGGTCCTCTCCTCTCCCGTGCAGTCTAATCTCAACCCATCCCATCCCATCCCGTCCTCTCTAGTCCTGTTCGGTCCCCACTTGTCTCCAGTCATCTTGATGAGCAGCAGAGGCACTGTCAGTAGCTTCTGTCTTTCCTAATGTCCAAACTCCAGAATGGAAACCAAAGCCGCATGTGCAGCTGTTGTGGATCCGTGACAGAGGAATCTATTCTGGGATGGCAGCATTCCCATCTGCTGCCAAAAGGGACAGGCCCTAAATGCTGCCACCCAGAATCAGACTCTGGGAGCAGAGATCAATGAGCAGCGAGAGGCGAGCGTCGGTCCCACTCACCTGCTGCTGAAGGTGAGGAACAGAAAACGTTCCTGCTTTTGGGAACAAACCAGGATTCTGATATAAACATGCACACACAATCCTGCATTCATAGGAGATTCAAATGTATTTTTGTCTTATTTTCTATCATCTGGTGATTGTCTACAAATCGTTAACTTTCCATCCACCTGGAAGGTGTGAAGACGCTCTCGAACTGACCAGGTTTGCTCCACATCACACCTGCCCAAAGGAACCACACAGCTGTGATGTTAACGTGCTCTGCAGGTCATGACAGCAGCAAAAAATAACCGTTTTTAACCATCAACATGAACAAAAGTAGAGCAGGTATCTCCACTTCTTCTGTTTGAGTAGCTGTTGAGGTGGTCCTGACACCTGGAGGTCCTGCTGACCCAACTGCCTCCACAAAGCATCACACTAAATGATCTGTTCATATTTATGAAGGTTTTTAATCGGGACAAGGTCCCATCTGTTTATACGGAGTGGTGGGGCTTAAAACCAGGAACCAGCCAGTAGGGGGCACATCTTCTGTTTTAGGTTCAGGGTCCAGGTTTTGGTCTGTTCTAAAAAGCATCATGAAGAAAATATTCAGGCCAGAGCAACTCAAAAACCAGGTGTGGTTCCTGCTCCATGTGAGTCCATGCTTAGGTCACCTGCTGGAGCACAGAACACATGTAAAACATGCTGGATGATCATCGGGGACCAGGGCTGAGGTAGTCCAGGTCCAGGTCCAGGAGATGCTTGTTGGTTTCTCTGCTCCAACACACCTGTGCAGCAGCTCATCAGGCTCTGCAGAAGCCTGTTAATCACCTGCTAGTTGAAATCAGATGTGTTGCAGCAGGGTTCAAACTAAAACGTGCTGGACACTGGCCCTGCAGGCCCGGAGTTGAATAGCCCTACTGTACAGAGTCACCACCAGCCTGTGCAGCAGCCTCTGGGTCCCAATTTGGTTCTGTCTGGACCTGATGGACCCTCGGGGTGTCGGGTTTCTTCAGGACTAACGTCCCGTCGGTTATTCTGACGCCTTAATTCGTGTTCAGAGCTTCAGCTTCAGCTGAACCAGGAAGCTGCTTTGTTTCAGATGCTGCTGAAGGGCAAGAAGCAGGTATGGTGCCTTTTAAGGTCCTAGAACCCCCCAAGGCTTTCAACTATTCACACTCTGGTGGTGATGAGCTACAATGTGGCTACAGCTGTCCTGGGGGGTTACTGAAGGATGTGAGGCCGCCGTACACCGGTGGGTGGGAAAGGTGGGTGAAGTGTCTTGCCCAAGGACACAACGGCAGTCACAGACTGAGTGGGGATGGAACCTGACACCGTCTGATTATGAAGTGGACATTTAACTCATAGCCATAGTCAGAGGTAGAATGTGGAGCACCAAAGCGACGTCTAGTGTGTGGAGGTTGTAGTTGCAACAACGGAACAAGGTTTCCGGCCGCCGAGATTCCAGGTTCTATATGGATACCTGGAATGTTTTACTGGGTCCATCTGTTGTAGGCTTCACCCAAACTCTCTGGTTTAAGATCTTTTATGGTCGCTCCTCTTCTGAGAAGGATCTTCTGGGCTCAGAAGCTGCTGCTTGACTCTACTCCAGCATCATTAATCTACTACTTAAATAACATATTTTCTGTTTTATCTATTTTTATTAGTTTTGTTTGTTTTAGATGTTTTTTTTGTTAAAGCATTTATTTGATTTTTTACATCATTTCTTCTATAATTCTCTTTTATTCGGCAGTTTTTTGTTATTTCTCTCATCTTTCAGTCGTTGTGTTTTGTTCTACTTTTCCATCTCAATAGATTTAGTTTTTATTGTCTTACTGATATTTTTTATAAGTCTTTTATTATTTGTCTAAAGCTGTTTGGATCATTTTGCACCAGTTTTATGTTGTGTTATTTATCAACAAGATAAATAGGAACTTTATAAACTTTGAGATCATTTGGTCAGGATCTCGTCTTAATCCATATATTCCATTTCGGGTCTTTTCACTGATGGTTTTAATAATGGATGCATCTCTGTGGCTGATCAGAGGGTAACGGCTGATGGGTGGCGATGCCGGCTGGTTCTGATGGTCTGAACTTCCTGTCAGCCTCTTCCTCCCCAGTTATTAATACGAGTCCTAACCTACATTGTAATTATTGTGTCATTCAACACGTCTGGACTCGCTCCGACAACCCCGCCCTGATTAATGACGGCGATCCCTGTAGGTGCTTGGCCTTGAACATGATTAAGTGGCTTTCACATGAAGGTCATCTGTAGGATGCAGCAGATGGAGCCCACCTGTGAGGCCTGCTTCCTCCAGGTTTCAGGGCTTTGAGGGTACTGGATGGCGTTAATGTGCAGCAGGAGGATTTCTACAGGTGTTATAAATACCTGAAGTGTGGTTATTATTACTCCTGCTCTTCCTGTCAGACGTTTCCGGTCTCGGCGCGCTCCGGTTTCTCTTCTGTAAAAATCGAAAAAGCTGATCTGTGTGTGTTTGCAGAGGGCTGTAGGTCAGGTCTGACAGGGAACCTCGGAGGGAGATGAGGTTCTCTATCTGATCAGTTTAACCGTATCTGTGATGGATAAAAGGGTCGGTTTCATCAGTGCTGAGAAAACTCCGACATCACAGCAAACCTGCTAGTGAGAAGTAACAAACCCTTTAGTTCACTGATGTTTAACCATCACCGGCATGAAAATAACCTCTGGATGTTCTTCTTCGACCAAAACACATTTGGAGTGAGAGTAATTCAAGATGGCCATCACCTTAGCAGTGGCTCCCTCTCAGTCCCTTAGATGATTAGAACTTGGTGCATCTGTGACCGTGTCATTGCCATCGCTGATTCCTGGTGGTTCTGAAGCAGGAAACTTCAACCCAGGTCTTCACCTTTAACCGAGCTTAACCTCTGATGCTGGGTTTCAGCACTGCAGCGATGATGTCACATTATCTAGCTCACCTTTGTATTCTGAGTGAAGCATCTCAGCTGCTCCACGATGAATCTGCTGCAGCAGTCGGGTCAGATGATGCACACTGGTTCTGAACCCAAAGGCTCATGAATCCGGCACTGGATTCTTGCACGGAAACAAAAACAGAACCAAACATGTTCCTGCTAAACAAAAGGGTCAGGAAAAGTTAAAGCTGAATGAATCTGATCAAAACTAAAATAAAACTCTGATGTGTCCTTATTGTGGACCAGTCATGGTGCCCTGTGCTTAAAGCTTCTTCTGTTTGTGGTCGTAGGGGGAAACCGAGGTCCCATCTGTGGCTGTCACCAAAGGGCCCAAAAGCCCTGGTCTGGAGGGTCTGGATGTTGAGCCTGACTCATACGACGTGCCCTTTGACCTCTCCTCTGATGAGGAAGGCCTGAACGTGGATGAGCCAGACCCATCACGGGCAGCTCGCCTCAAGAAATCCATGGTGAAGAGCACAGAGACCCTGAAGGCCGCCTTCTCCAAGGAGAGCATGAGCAAAACCAAAGACAACCTGGGCACCAGGTTCCACAACCTGGGCGAAAAGGTCATGCCACCAGAGAGGAGGGAGAAGATGCACCAGGCTGGCGAGCGGCTGAAGCAGTCCGGCGAGCGGCTGAAGGAGAACATTGCCAAGAAAGCTCCAACCAAAGAGACCTTCCGCATCAAGCTGAAGAAGGAGCGTGCCGTTGCCGAGGGCCAGGAGGGCGCCGAGGTCGAGGCTGAGGCCAAGGAGGAGAAACCAGAGGGAGGGGTCGTCTACACCGAGGTCTCCTTGGAAACCAAGAGGGAGGGGCCTGTGGAGGAGGCCGGCGCTACTCGTATAGCAGAGTAAAGGTCACAGGAAGTAAATCAGGGTCAGCAGGAAGAAGGAGGCGGGACGCCGGAGGATCTGAGGATGAAGAAGTTATTCGTCTCAAAATCTAATTTAGTTCCTTAATTAAAACAAATATTTATAAAATCTGCTAAGAAAGTTCAGTTTGATAGAAAAGGTCCCGAATGTGTGAGTCTGGAAGTAGTGCCAGAACAAGCCAGAGGTCAAAGGTCATTTCTGAATGTTGGTGTTTTTATGACCTAAAGTGAAGTTGGCTTCAGCTGGTCTGAGACTAGAACATCAGCGAGCGCTTCTGCAGACGTTAGAGCGCCACCAGCCGGAGGGATTTTACCAGATAAATGAATAAAAACACATGTGCATGTTTAGTTCTTTCAGATTAGATTAGATTAGATTAAATCACACATGAAACCAGATTATCCAGGTTTTCTGTTTCTGCTGCACCATTCCATCACAGCAACTCACTTTCTGACACTAAACTGAGCAGAATCTTTACATGGTGCAGCTTTGGCTTTTATTCTGATTCTAATTAATCCCTAATCTAGTGGTCATCAGAGGATTTAAGATGCAGATGCAGAGATTTGGGATTATTTTAATTTTTGTTGTTTTGTATTCAGTTTCTTTTAAAAAGCATCAAGTTTTTTATTTGAGACGCATTTTAATCTGAATCACAGAAGTTTGGATTTTCCGCTGTTCTTTTATCAGGCCGTCTCACACCCGTACAGTGTCTTATTCTGAAAATACACTTCCTGTTTGTTTTATTCTTATAATTATGTTTTTGTTCTTGCTGCATTTACTGCAGCAGGAAACTGTTTTGGTTCATTTATTTACTCAAACATTTATCAATCTGTTCACTTTGTTTGCATTTTGTATAAATAAAGTTTATCTGATGGATTTTTATGGGTTTTTATTTACTGAGCTTCAGCTTTTATTTTCAAATAAAAAAGTGAAGATATCTTTAAAAGTGGATGAGATATTATGAAAGTAAAAGTCAACAAAAAGACGCTCAGGTTTAATTCTGAAGGGAACTTTTATTCTAATAAACTTTGAACTGAAAAGTTCGACACCAAACATAAAATCAGGATTTTCCTCTGGTGATTTTAGTTTAACTAACTTCATTAACTCTGATTATTTCACCCACATCATGATATTTAATTCTTGGATTATTTTCCAGATGTGTGAAGCAGCAGCAGGAGCAGCTCTGGTTTAAATCCCCACCTCGAGGTGGACTCCACCCTCCACCTCTAAAGCGTCTGCTGCTCGGCTCTGGAGCAGACTGACCTCCGACCCGGCGGCTCCGACCCGCTGTCTGCTGCAGTTTGTCAGGAGAGGATTTGTCTCATTTATTAGACACTGGGAGCCTTAAGAGTCCACTCACCTGATCTGAAGCGTAAACGCTGTGCAGATGAAGTATGAGAGGAAAAGTTCTGGTGGGATCGTTTTACCTGCAAGGGGCTTTATTTTGAAAGGAAAAACGTATTCTGAGTTGAGAAGCAACTTTATCAGAAATCTGAGTTTTTATTTTTAACAAACTCCTCGTCTCACAGATCAGGTCTGACATGAAAAGCATCAGCTGGTTAAAAATGGCTGCCTCTACCGTCACATTAAAATAATTATTTAATAAACAAACTAAATTAATAAAATCTAGTTTTAAAAACGGAAATATCTATTTTTGTTTAAAAAAGCAACCAGTTTTATAATATTATGTAATAAAGAAATAAAATGGGCTCTCACCACCGCTAGATCCTCCACCGGGGGCAGCAGACATGTCCGAGACAGGATCTGGCAGGTTTCTTATGAAGGTGTTCATCCTGATGCTCCATCTGGAGGCTTTAAGGCCAGACGGTGTCCGATGACGACAGTCCAGGTGAGGGTTTCTCAGATTGAGTGTAATTAGGACCGACTCTAATCTGCCTCTGCAGGCTGTCAGAAGTTTTATATTCTCTGACTCCTGTTGTTCACCTGTCTGCAAACACCAAACCTTCAGAGGAACAAACCTGTGTTAATGGATTGGTCCTCTGCCGCGTTTCTCCTGTATTACTGCATCAGCCCCACAAACCCATTCTGATTTATTTGAGCACTTCAGAGAGAGAGAGAGAGAGAGAGAGAGAGAGAGAGAGAGAGAGAGAGAGACGCCACGCCGGGGTGATCAACTCGTCTGTTTGTTATGCATCGACTGAGCCGTTTAAGCTGGCTGCTGAAGAAGCAGCTCCATTAAGATGCTTCAATAAATCCCGGAGTCTCCCAGATTAAATTTGTTCACAGGTAAAGGATTCATGAAGCAGATTCTTCTCTGCTCTTATTCCCCCTGACTGATAAAGTGAAATCCGGATTCTGAGACAACAGAACATGAAAGGCTGGATTCAAACATCTCTGCTACTGCAGGATCAGGGACCAGGCTGGAGGGATGGAAGGAAATTCAAAAGATGCTGCTGCATTAGCACTTAAACACATCTGTAGTCCACAACGTTCATTTAGCTCAGAGGAGAAACAAACACCACCGTGGAACCCCAGCAGGTCTGCGGCCATCAGCTTCAGCCAGGTGGAACATTCAGATTCAGCCAGCAGGATTATTCAGGGCTGCTTTCCAGACTGAAAACACGTTAATCAGAAAAACCAGAAGCTGCAACTGAAATAAAAACTTAATATTCCATCTGGGATTCCTGATTTATCACGGACGTTTTTCATTATCTGAGAAGCTTTCAGGTTTTCTGGGTCAACAGAGTGAATTACCTGTCTACTCAGAAACATCAGCTGGTGGCGGCGCTAATAGCGCTGCCTGTCAGTCAGGTCTCAGGGAGCATAATGACTCATCAAGCTGTGAAAAAGAGAAAGTTCTTTTTCCAAAACGATGAATCCACGTTTGAAGGGAATGACACCGTCTGTTGTGGGAATAGGAGCGAGGAGGAGGAATACTGATGAAGCCGAGCCACAGACTCGGATCTGCTCAACAAACCCTGCTGCTCCTGAAGATTTTAATTTTTACTATTTTTTTACTGAATTGAAGTTAAAGCAGAATCTTTTCTTCCGGAGGATCTTCTGAACCGTTGGTCCACATATGGTAAATGGTAAATGGCCTGTATTTGATATAGTGCCTTCTAGGGTCCTGGAAACCCCCAAGGTGCTTTACAACACAATCATTCATTCATTCACAAATTCACATGCTGGTGATGATGAACTACAGTGTAGCCACAGCTGCCCTGGGACATGCTAACGGAGGCGAGGCTGCCATGCACAGGCTCCACCGGTGTCTCCGACCACCACCAGCAGGTAAGGAGTGTCTTGCCCAAGGACACAATGACAGCGACAAACAGAGCGGGGCTCAAACCTGCAACCTTCCGATTACGGGGCGAGCACTTAACTCCTGTGCCGCCACATTCCCCCCCCCCCAATAAAGCAAGGCCGTATGTGCTTGTTGGTGGCTAGTTTTCCTTCCTGTGCTTTCTGGTCATGTGTAGAGCGATAGCCTCCGATCCTCGAGGTTCTTGCCGGGTTCTTTTGAAAATGGCTGTGAGTCACAAGTAGAGTACGAGTGTGTCTTATAGTCTTCTACAAAAAGAGAAAGGCCTCGAAAGAGAGACATAAGACCAGAGTTTTTTAGAAGACTCCTTCCAACCATAACAGATGGTTTCTGCAGGTGTTCTAACCCTGCTGCTCTTTTTAGATACTTTTATTTTTCTTGCATGTTTTTGATTCCTAATGCATGAAAACTTAGAGCAAAGCAGGGAGGCTCCACGCCTTCCCAGGCTTATTTCTAAAGCACATTTATAAACAGCATGACAGCTGACCAAAGTGCTGTACAGCAGCGAAAAAGAAGGAAACCCCAAAATAACAAACAACAAGATTGATAAGAAACAGATAAAAGGATAATAAAATACAAGAACACTAGAGTAAAAACAAGGTCACAACTAAAAATATGAAAAACATCCTGAAAGGTCAGCTCATGTCAGCAGGGAAGACACTGATCAAAAGCTAAATTCATCTATGTCGTCTGTATCTATGGTCCCAGCTGACGGCCGGCTGGTGGACACGGATGTGTCCTTTCATTTACACCTGACCCACCTGACCCATCTGACCCACCTGACCCACCTGACCCAGAGCGACAGAGAGTCTGAGGATTCAAACCCTGACCCTGACCAGCAGAAGCTGATTGTTCATTTTTGTATTTCTGATTCTCGACTTTACTGCAAACTAAGATAAGCTTTGTTCCGTAACACAGCCTCTGGTTCATGAAGGTTTATGTGGGACAGAAGAAAACTTCATTCAGACATCATAAAGCATCCTCCTCAGCGCCGTGGCAACCATGCCACCTCTTCTGGGGTCATTTATCGTTGCATAGCAGTTCAGCTCGTCACCTCTCGCCTGTTAGTCATAATGATTCCTGTAGAATATATTTTTGTGTAAAAAGGCATAAATAGGTCGTGTGAACGATGGCAGGCTGACGAGCCTCCTGCAGGCCCTCAGGCGAAGCTCATTACCGCCTCGCTCAGGTTAAGCTGTGGCTGCACCTTTTCTCTCCTCCCAATAATCTCTCCGGTCCCAGACTGACATGCTGTCTGGATCTCACCTCACCGCAGCGCGAGCAGGTCTGATTTCTCCACAGATCGGGTAAAGACTCGCTCCGAGCAGGAGGATCATAATCACCTGCTCCAGTCAACATTCATCTTACCTGTTCAGGAGAAACCAGTCAGACCAGTTCAGGGGCTCATCAGCTGATTCCACGTTTTCATCCCTGCAGCACAGTTATCCTCTACCACCCACCAGGTGAGTGAGTGAGTGAGTGAGTGAGTGAGTGAGTGAGTGAGTGAGTGAGTGAGTGAGTGAGTGAGTGAGTGAGTGAGTGAGTGAGTGAGTGAGTGAGTGAGTGAATTTATGTGGGAAACAAAGCTCTGGCGCTCCTGTTTCAGGAAGTAGAAGTCAACCAGAGAAGAGCTGAGCTTCAGATGACAGGATCTGGAGTCTTATTTCCTGATATGTGGACATCTCTCCTCTGATTGGCTAACAACAACATGACGCTACCACTGACTCAGTTTGCTCTGCAACGTTGATTCTTTATCTTCACAAATAACACAAGCCTGGAGGAGTTCTGCTTTGTGGTGGAACTAATGCTAACAGTTAGCTTCTACCAGCTGAGACGTTCTCTGCTGTTTCCTGGACGCTAAACCAACAACTGCCTTCCCCGTGTTGAGTCCAGATGGGTGAGTCCATGAATATTAGTGACAGACCTTTCTCCTGTAGATCTGTCAGGATTTTCTAATCGTAGAGTTTCACCATCTGTTTTCTATCAGAAGCTACTGCAGGAGATAGGTGTAGGAGACTATTTTCATGTTCAGCCTGCATGACGCACTCAGAAGGATCCATTCAATTTAGAAAAAATTAATAATGAACAGTTTCTCTGTGAACTTGGCCTTTCACTAATAGTTTGTGTCAGTCATTCTTTAATTCTAGGATAAATAAACATTTTATTTCCTAGTCTGAGTTGCTCATCATGAATTTTTTTTCTTTGCCAACCTGCTCATATAGGTCAGTGGGCGGGGTTAAGGCTGATAACAAACCTGGTGGCTCCTTTGATGGAGGATCATTGATCAGCTGATGAAACTGAACCAGGAGCTTCTGGCCCAGAATCTGGGGTGAAAGGGGAATTTTAATGTCCACTTGGCAGTTTGGCATGCTTTTAGCACCCTCTAGTGTTCATAAAAAATTCACTGTGGTTAAACCAGAAATTTCTCTCCTTGCTGTGCGTTTGTCTGTTTAACTCCATCATCTAACAGCTAAAACATCTCCCAGCCTTCATTAGTGTCTACAGGAGCGATGCATTACATAATCCAACTAGTCAGCTGTGTTCATGATCTAGAACATGCAGGACACCTGATGGAAGTAGACTGCAGCGCTAGGTAAATAAGCTCCATTTTTCTAAATCCAGCAGGTGGCAGCTGGCACTCTGAAGTTGCAAGTGTGATATTCTGGCCACAGAGTGTGGTGGGGGTCTGAGTGACATCTGTAACTCGAAATGGTTATTTAAGCACATAGTGGCACAAGAAAATGATTTAAAAATATGAAAAATGTTCATAGTGTGCCTAGTGAGGAATTTCTGCGGTTTGACCTTTATAATTAGGCCTACTTCAATATTTGTGGCAAAAATAGTTTTCCTTCTTTTTCTCTAAACTCTGAACTTGTAAGTTGAGTGTTAAGGAAGTCAGTGAAATATGTAAAAACGATTTGGACAAATGAAGAGATTTTTATTATTCAAAGTTTTTATTCATCCATCATCAGGTGAGCAGTGGGGGACACCCTGGACGTGTCTCCAGTCCATCACAAGGACACAGAGATACATGCATGTAGAGAAAGGCTGCAGCAGGGATTTAAACCTGCAACCTGCTTGCTGTGAGGTACCAGCGCCACCCTGCAGCTCCTTACAGTCATCATGGGTGGAGCAACACTGCCCCCTAGTGTCTGATGATGCTGAAACCCAGAGATGACGTCATCATTTGCCATAAACTGACTTTCCTCTCTCGAGTTTTTGTGTTTCGTCATCACAACTCTTCTGGAGAGTTTAATGTTTCAGACACCATCATGTGCGACCATGGCTGCTCCTGAGGGAGCTCCACGTGTTCCACACATGCAGCTCCTGGTTCTTCTACACGGCTTCTTATCTGTGCTCTGTGATGATCCTTCGTTGTTTTTATGTTTCTCTGTAGACGTCACATCCTCCAGTCTCCATGTCAGCCCTTCTGCAGGTTTCAGGATGTTTGCATCTTCCAGGCTTATGGGTGATTTTGATGCCACCTTGTGGCCAGAACATGATACTGCAGCAGGTAGGGGGCTCCCATCCACAGATCAGTTTTACTGTATAAATGCAAAACACCAAATATCTCTCCAAATAAACAAGACAACGGAATTTTTATGTTATTAAAAACATCCAGACATTAACTCTTAACTGGCAGCTCAGATTTATGTTGAGACATATTTTCTTCTGTCTGAATAACAAGTTCAACACTAAGCGTTCATTATCACCATTTAAACATTACTACAATTATTGTTAGGTCGTTTCTATTAACTACATTTATAAACCTCGTTGCTCCAAGTGAATAAAATGTAAAACAAAAACGTTTCCAGCCTTTTCTTAGTGTGAAAGTAGATATGAATTCTTTATTTATGATGAGCGAATGCAGCCAAACGCATCAAGGTGCAGATACAAGTAAGACTAGCATGCATGTTCAAACAGGAGCTCAGCTCTCCTCCTGTGAGCTCCTCTGCTGGTTGTTTCTGAACTTACGTGCAAACACGACAGAAGAAAGCAGCATCATGAAATTCTTAACCAATAATGAAGACGAGTCTTTCTGATTCAAAATTCCCTCGGTCTCAGAAACATGATTCTGTTTTATAAACATGAAAAACAACAAAGTAGTTTTTACTCTAGAATGTAATTGTGAGCAGGCTGCTGATCCACAGGTTCACCGGCCTGACTCTACCGGAACACACACACACTGTTTCAACATGATTATTTGGTCCTACAGCTGATCTCCGGCTCCAGACTCTCCCGTGTGGGACTTCATGTGCAGGAAGCACCCGCTGTGGCTCCTGAAAGCTCCTCCACACGTGCCACACACGTACGGCCTCAGGCCTGCATGGGACCCCACGTGTGAAGACCAACCACCGTGAGTCTTGAACGCTTTTCCACACGTTACACATGAGTACAGCTTCAGGTCCGTGTGGGTTCTCCTGTGGTTGACCAGATGATGGCTTCGTCGGAAACTTTTGCCACAAGTGTCACAGGAATGGGGCTTCAGGTCAGTGTGGGTTTTCATGTGGATGCTCAGATTGGAGTTATTAATAAAGCTTTTCCCACAAGTTTCACAGGAAAACAACTTCACGCCGCTGTGGTTTTTCATGTGCTCGGACAGCGTCCCACTGTGCCTAAAACTTTTGCCACATAACTTGCAGACGTAAGGCTTCTCGCCTGTGTGGGACCTCATGTGAACGGTCAGATAACAGCTCTCTCTGAAGCTTTTGCCACAGAGCGTGCAAACATGAGGCCTCTCTCCTGTGTGGGTTCTCGTGTGACGTTTTAAATAATCCTTCTGTCGGAAACCTTTGCCACAGACTTTACAAACATGTGGTTTTTCACCCGTGTGAATCCTCTGATGATACTCAACTTTGTATTTGTTCTTTAATGTCTTCCCACAAAGGTCACACATCACAGGCTCAGTACCAGACCCGGTTCTGGTCTCTCTGTGATGGGTCTGTTCTGGGTTCAGCTCAGCATCACCATCTGATTCTGGTTCCAGATTCTGGTTCAGAGTCTGAGTTACAGCAGAGATGTGAGAGAGGAGCTGCTGTGAGTTTGGTTCTGGTTCACTCAGCTCACCCTCATCACAGGTCATCGTGAAGGTGTCGGTCTCCTGTTTCAGAACCAGCTGCTCCTCATCCTCACTGCTGCAGAGCTCCTCCTTTATCCAGGGAGGTTCTGGTTCTGATTCTTTTCTCTGTGATGGATCCCACTCCTCCTGGTCCTCTTTCATCTGTAGAAGATCTGGTTCCTCCTGGTTTAGTGGTATTTCCTCTCCGTTACAGCACGACTCATTTTGGGGGTCTGGCAGGACAAAGAAGAGATAAAAATGTTTCTGTGACGAAACAAAACACCGAAACAGCCAAGAAGACTAAAACAGTTTGGTACTTTAGCAGCTGATTCCGTGATGAACGTCAGGCCACTGGTGTTTTTTTCAGTTTGGAGGCTCGTTCAGACATAAACTACCTGACTGGAAACCATGCATGCTTAAAGGTTATTAATCTTTTGGAGACTAGTCCTGGTGAATCTTTACTAATTCCTAAAACTAGCTTGTTTTACTAACCGGTTTTCTGTGGATTCCAGCAGATCTCCATCAGTCTGCGATGAATAACGTTCTCCTCTTCGTTCAGATTCGGTTCTTTAAACCGTATTAAACGTTCTCCAGCAGAACACCGGTCTCTGATGTTAAACTAAAGATTTTGCTGCTGCAAAAACTGACGTGAATAAAACAAAACAATGTAACTGATTTGTTTACTTCCGCCGGATGTAGACTTATTCTTGTTTTTAAATGGGTTTGTGTTTTGCCGTCACCTGGTGGCCAGACCACGGTAGCGCAGCGGATGAAAAGCTCTGGGTCAGTTTATCTGGTAAAAATAAGAAAAAACTTATACATCAAATTCTAAAAGATATGAAAGAGAAAGTGATCTAATACAGTTCTTTCGCTTATGATTATTTGCTCTGATTCAAAATGAGAGATACGTTTCTCTTACTTTATTATACCATTGTGCCTGTTCAGTGAAACAGACTATTGATTTATGTATTTGTTCATCTTCAGGTTCAGATGTTTTCATTTAACTATGTTAAAACATAGGAATGCTCATTTGATAAAAAATAAATCAATAAATGATAAGTCATTGGTTTTCATTTTGAAAGTTCGTGTTAGGTATAGCGACCAGAGGCTGGTTTCACCGCTTGGTGGCGGTAGAGCGACGCCGCGTTGCTTTACCGTTACAATTAACCATCAGAAGAAGAAAACGCGGTAGCTGTCGTGTTCTTCGGCTGTGTTCTTGTGTTTTGCTGAAGTGTCATACCTGTTTTTGTTATGATGCCTCCAGTTCAGCATCTGAGAGACTTTATCGGTGAACGACTAACTGCTGTTGCGACCGAAATTTTCACCGAGTTTGAAAAAACGATCGTTCGGTACGAAGAAGAGCTGGCTCGCTCCCGCAGACTGATGGTTATCAGCTGGAAACCTGAAAAAGACGTCCACAGACTCGGTCAGTTGCTCCCTAACTCGTTTCTGCACGGTCTAGAAACACGAGATGATCAGCGACGCCAACAAAACCAACGAGAGTAAAGCGGTTAGCAGGTTTGCGATGCTATCTAAGCTAACGAAGCTAACGGGAATGTGAGCCACAGATGAGACATGCTTCTAGATTGGTTCTGGTTAGTCTGTTTAAACCCTTGTTATCAGATGTAATTCTGATCCTGATCGTAAAGGTAATTTTAATAATAAAGCCAGTTTAGAACATGAATGAAAGCAGGGACGATTCTAGCATCAGAGAGTTAGGGAGTGGGCACCCAGAGAGCTGCCCAGGCAGGCAGGATCAGTTTAAACATTTTATGCATTTGTGAAAGAAAACAGTTTTCACAAATCCAATTAAAGTTGTACATGCGACAATCGATGTCAAACAGATTCTGCTATGAGTGTAGAATAATCTGGTTTGGGTTTGAATAAAGCGCTGGTGTTGGTGTGTAACAGGATACATGGTGTTATACTCTTACTGCAGTGAGAATGAATGACCTACGGTTGCGTTCAGTTTGCCGCTAAAGGAGCTGCAGTAGTTTAACCCACAAGTAAACACCTTCAGTCTTTTTCCATTGCTTGGTTCTTTTCTAAACACAGCATAGTAAAGATTTGTTTTTACCTTTTAAGCTGGTGATGTGAGAACTTGGCAGCTTAAAAAGTAAAAAGACATCTTCACTTTGTGGTGAAAAGAACCAAACAATGGAATTGGACGGGTCACGCAGAACCAAAAGACCTCCAGTCATCACTGAAACAGTATATTCTCCACCGGGCTCATCTCTCCGACCTCCAGGGTCACTTTACCATTTACTTTTGGTTTGGTGGTTTGTGCTCGACAATCTGGACCTGCATTAAAGTCCTGCCTCCGAGTTTGATTGACTGCCACAGCTTTCATCTCATGACTGGTCTTTAATCAGTTGCTATTTGTTTGAATCCACTCTGCCTAACCCTAACCAGTGGTGTGTTTTTCCTAAGCGATACTAAAAGTTCATTCACAACGTACCTCTAAAACCAATTATTGTTTTTTTGTTTTTCATTGTGAGGACATGGCAGATGTCTTCACTGTTTCAAAATATCTCCATGTTACAGGTTCAAAGTCAAAACACGTTCTTACAAGTGTTTACACACACACACACAGTCTTTGTATTGTAGTTCTGAACCTGTTGTTGGTCATTTGGTCTCTTCAGGCCTTCAGCAGGAACACGATCCCACAACTGAGCTGATCCTCACAGACCAGGAGTGGAACTCCAGCCTGGACCTGGAGAAACCAAGATCTCCACAAATCAAAGATGACCACAAGGAACTAGATCCAGAATCTCCGCAGATCCAAGAAAAGCATCAGGAAGAACCACTTCAGCTGAAGCAAGAGACAGATCCGTTCCTGGTGACTGTTTTGGATGAAGAAAGTGAGCACAGTGAAGCAGAACCAGAGGGGGGGCAGCCCAACTCTCAGAGTTCTGATGCAACCCAGAACCTGGATCAGGATTTGAGGTCAAATCAGAAAACTGAACTCACAGATCACACAAACATTGGTCACAGTAACAGAAACGAGCCTACACCTGAGAGGAGCTTCACCTGTGGTGGTTACGCCACCCACCAGCAGCACGTTTCTAACAAAACGTTTATAAATCCTTCATTACTGAACGCTCACGCTGCATCCCACTCAAGTCAGAGGTCATTTCCTGGTGGGGACACGTTGTCTCACAGCTCTCATCTTCTAAATCAGCTGAACAGCCACAAAGTCAGGAGCCCAGCCTCTGACAGCCTGCAGCACTGCTGTCCTACCTGTGGCAGAGTTTGTGCTTCTCACTCCAGTCTAGTGACCCACATCAGGAGTCACACGGGCGAAAAGCCGTTCTCCTGCAGGGTGTGTGGGAAAAGGTTCAGCACCAACGGGAACTGTAAGATCCACATGAGAGTCCACACCGGGGAAAAACCGTATTCATGCCAGGTTTGTGGGATCTGTTTCTCCTTTCATTCACGTTTCAAAGATCACATGAAGGTTCACGCGGGAGGGCCGGAGCTGTTTCTGGACCGCCAGCGCCTGGCTCAGCTTCAGTCCCACAGCTGAAGCAAGAAACTGAATCTTAAATGTAGTTTATTAAAATTGATTTCTGGTAAAACTATCTGATGTTTTAAGAATTGTCTTTGAGACTTGCTGTGAAGGAATCTGTCTTCCTGTATGAGCGCTGCTACAAACGTAGCCTAAAGGTGCTGCCTCATATCCATAAAATGCTTCACCAGTGTTTTAACACGGGGTAGGGAACCCAGGTCCCAGAGAGCCGCTGCCCAGCATGTTTTAGTTGGTTCACCTACTCAGCAGGTCATCAGGCCTGTTAATCACCTGCTGATTAAATCAGGTGTGTTGAAGCAGGGAAACCTCTACAACATGCTGGATAGCAGCTCTCTGGGACTGGAGCTTCCTACCCCTGATTTAACAGTATGTCCTTTTATTTAGTGTCTCTGATGCTCCTTGGTACTAAAGTCTGGGAGGATTTGAAGCTGGGTTGTGTGTTAGCAGGAGACGCTAACGCCTCTACGGGTCGTCTGTGCTGTGTGAAACGTTTAAACCAGAACCTGGTTATGCTTAGGTCTGAATCTTTACGATCTGGCCTCAGATACGAGCTGCGGGATGACTGGATAGATTAGATAAAAACACTTTAGTAAACATTAGGGTTGTCACGGTGTGAAAATTTAACCTCACGGTTATTGTGACCAAAATATCACGTTTTTCGTGTTATCGCTGTATTTTTTTAAACGTGTTACATTTTCAGACAACTACATAAAAACCCTGTATATCAGGAAAATATTGTCCTTGTTACACCCCTCTGTGGGCTCTGCTAGGAAGGAGAGGGGAATAAACATAAAAAGGACAAGTTTAATGCAAAGTAACCCTAACGGAGGAGAAAAAGGCTTGACCAAGCAAAAACCAAACTCAAAGTGTCCTTGTCTTTACAAAGGTTTTATTAAAAAGAAGGGAAACCAAAAGAAGGGGCCAAAACCCTTACCAAGAAATTAACCAAGTTTAAATTAATTAATTAACTGAAAATGTCCAGAGGACCAACCACTGTAATTTCTAAAATAAGTCTCCTTTAGTAAAACGGACTGGAACTTAAGATAATGGGCAAAAATCCCACCGAATGTTTACACAAGGTCTGTCTAAAAGACAAACCAAACAAAAGGTACTAAAGTAACTTACTTTGTCAAAACACCAAAAATACTAAATAGCTCTGCTATATTTAAAACGGGAAACCCGAGACTCCAAAAGGGGAAAAACCCCACCTGGTAATTTACCAAAGGTGGTCTAAAAGACACACCAAACCAAGAATTATCAGCTAACTCAAATTATCCCAACACAAAAAGTCCTAAAGTTACTTCTTCACAAGAAGTAAGCAAAACAACTTGGTTTAACTCACAAAACCAAGATAACCACCAAGGGGGAGAGAACACGCGTTGCTGCTGCAACCTACAAACATTTCTCTCCCCTGATGGGCTCCAGCTGGCCGCTTTTGAAGGGTCCAGCTGATGAGTTGAAAAATCCCAGCTGTGATTGCTGCTCTGGCGCTGTCCATGGTCCTGAAGTAAAGACAGCTTCCCAAGGAGCAGCTGTCCAAGGTGCTGCGCTGCTGAACTGCTGGTCATGAAAATGGAGTGCAACACACCACTGGGCTCCAAAACGGCGGCGGCCATAACAGTCCTCAGTTTGTGTCAAAATTTAGCCTAAAATGTGTTATTTTGTAATTATGTTAATTATTTGTTTACATTTTCCCCCTTTAGTCTTTAAAATACCAATATTTGCCCATAACTTCTTATTTTTTGTCTGTTTGTCATCATTTTAAAAATATTAGATCAGATGATACTCAGTACTCAAGTAGCCTTCTAATCAGATACTTTTTTTTACCCTTACTTGAGTAATAAACCCTATATCAGGAAAATATTGTCCTTGTTTTGTGTCCTTCCAGTGAGCTTTGCAGATGTGGGAAAATGTCATCAGGCAGTAATCATTGTTAAATTCATAATTATTCTCGGAGAGAGACCAACTCTTATCTGCCCCTGGGAGCCCCATAATGCATAGCGTCATTTCAACATGGGGGTGTCCGCGACACGGTTTATATGCAGGTAGCGGCGCTGCGGCTGATTTATATAGCGACTCGTTGCATCCTCCCTCAACCTAAATCCTCGGATCACACATTTTAGCTAAAACGCTAACGTTAGCTTGCCTTGCGTTGACTGTAGAGTTGTGGGTGATGGTCACGCAGATGTGTCATGAGATTTGAAGCATTGCTGCCTTTCACAGACACTTTTTCTGCACGTGCTGCAAACAGGATAGCCGTCTTCTATCAACTGTCCCTCGGCATTATTCAGATATCCAAAATATGCCCGTACTTCCGACTTTGTCTTCTTTGAGGGATAATAAATGTCCTGAGCGCTGCTGTCTCCTTCTTTGACCATTATTTCAGCTTTAGCTTCAAGAAAGTTTTGGTTGTAAACATCAAAGCGCGCATGTGCCGCCTGCAACTTCAGCAGATGATACGGTGGCTGGTAAGGGTCACCGCGCCTACACCGCAGCCACGGTAAACCCACCAACATAATATATATTTTAAAACAAGACGGTTATTGTTGTGGCAGTGTGAGCGTCCTGTCACTGTGTCCCGATTGATCATGCACCCTGGCTACTAGGCCACGGGGATATCCCTTTGGCTGACTGGTTAGCGCACGTGACTCTCACTCGGGAGTCTGGGGATCGAATCCCGCCCGGGCCCATACTTCCCCACCACATATTTCTCCACCTTGCCACATTATTATTGTCAATTTTTTTTTAACGGGGTTTACCGCTAGACCGGTTACCGTGACAACCCTAGAACTGGATCTATTTCAGTTTTGTTTTAGGTTTTTACAGTGAAGTGTTTTATACAGATGTGTTGGTACCCTTCGGTCGGTGAAAGGAAAACCCACAGTGGTCACAGAAATGCCTTGAGGCTGACAAAAGTAATCATAAATTAAAAAAAAAATGTATGAAATGTTACCAGTGAAAGTCAGACATCCCTTTTCTTCAACAGAAATACTTTAACAAGTAAACTCATGGATCAGGCCTGGACAAAACCGATGTTACTTCTCCAGCATTGGAACAATCAAATGATTCCTGTAACTGTCAATAAAACTTCTGCACCTCTCAGCAGGTATTTTGGCCCACTGCTCATGAGCTGCTCCAGTTTTCTCAGATTTTCCAGATGCCATGTTTCAGCTCCTTCCATAGATGCTCAGTAGGATTGAGGTCAGGGCTCATAGAAGGCCGTTAGAACAGCAGCGTTTTCCTCTTAGCTGTTCTTGGGTGTTGTGGGTCGTTTTCCTGTTGCCAGACCCATGACTTGCCACTGAGACCAAGCTTTCTGACACTGGCCAGCACTTTTCTCTCTAGAATCCTGTGATAGTCTTGAGATTTCATTGTACCCTGCATAGATTCAAGACTCCCTGAGCCAGATGCAGCAAAGCAGCCCCAGAACATAACAGCCTCCTCTATGTTTCACAATAGGGACATTGTTCTTTTCTTGATAGGCTTCATTTTCCCATCTGTGAAGATGGAGCTGATTTGTTGTTTTTGTCTCATCTGTCCATCGGATATTGTCCCAGAAGATTGTGGCTTGTCAGCATGTAGTTTGACATATTCCAGTCTGTTTTTTATTATTTGTTTTCAACAATGGCATCCTCCTTGGTTGTCTCCCATGTAGTCCACTTAGCTCAAACAATGATAGATGGTGCAATCTGACACTGATGTTCCATGGGCTCAAAGTTCACCTTGGATCTCTAGAAGTTTTTCTGGGCTCTTTTGTTACCATTCAGATGATCCGTCTCTTTGGTTTGTTGCCAGTTTTCCTCCTGTGGCCACATCCAGGGAGGTTGGCTACAGTCCCATGGATCTGAAATTTCTGAATAATGGGTGCAGCAGTGGTCACAGGAACATCAAGCTACTTAGAGATGGTCTTATAGCCTTTGCCTTTAACAAGCTGGTCTATAATGTTCTTTCTAATCTCCTGAGACAACGCTTTCCTTCCCTTCCTCTGGTCCATGTTGAGTGTAGTACACCCCATGTCACCAAACAGCACTGTGACTACCTGGAGCCACATATGTAGGCCCAGTAACACCTTCGGTCACACTCTTTTCTATGGGATACCATCATTTTTGTCCAGGTCTGTTCCATGAGTTTATTTTTAACTGTTGAGGCATGGTTGAAGACCAATGTCTGACTTTCATTGGTTAAGTTTCATAGAATTTTTATTTATTATTACTTTTGTCAGATTCAAGTTATTTCTGTGACCATTGTGGGTTTTTCTTTCACTGACAGGAGGGTACCAACTATTTTGTCTATGTCTGTATAAACCAACGCCTTACATGTTTCTGTGTTTTGGGTGGAATTCCTGTTGTTAGTCTTCCTGTGACTCTAAAATCCCCTGGTTCTTCCTACCAGTCAGTCTTCTCTTTAGATATTATTCATCTTTTTATAAAACACTGAAAACTTGTGGAATTACTTTTGTAAAATGTTTCAAATAAACTTGTTTAAAAATGATTATTAGCTATTTTTGGAGCAACAAGCGGTTTCAGCCACATAAATCAAATCTGTTTCCACACAGATTTACACTCATAAATAACACCTGGTTGCACTGATGGTCTCCTATGCAGTGGGGGCTAAACAGCCAATCTTGTTTGGTTGCGAGGGAGAACGGGAGAATTTTTTGGCCAGTCAGCATTCCTGAATTCAATGCTTCTGGGGCACTGGCTACAGCGCCCCTGCTAACTAGCATGCTAGAGGTTCTGGATCTCCCGGGTCCTCATTTATCCAAACGTTCATAGACAAATTCTTACATTCATTCCTATGAATGAAGTTTAGAATGTTCGTACGAACAGTCAAAAGCCTGATTTGTGTCTTCTGTTGTCTGGTTATATATTCCACCTATGCGTACTGAGGTGCTGGTGTCGGTTCTCAGTCACTTATATATAGAAAAGCCCTCAATTAACCATATTTGGTCACGCTACGTCCTCAGCACGTGAGGGGGTGCCCTGGGTCTTTCCCGGGGGGAAAAAAACTTCGAGACACTGGCTGCCGAAGCGCTAAAGAACCAAACAAGTTGCAGAAGTTATGAATGCGGTCGGAACTGAGGAGAGGTCTCTGTCAGAAATAAATATAAACCCGAATCTGATCAATCGTAGAGTAACAGCTTGTCATTTACAGTTCAGGAGTCCTTCTGATTGGAGTTAGTTTTATCTGAGTCCAGCCTCTGCTGTCAACACGTCTACGATTGGGGGGTAGAGGAGGTGGTGGGGGTTCTCGTAAAATAAAATATGAACTGGGATCAGATTCACGCGGTTCATCTGTCGCTCCACAAAGTGTCCCAAATCACAGCAAAGCTTCAGAAAGATCTTTCAGTGCGCTCATGGGAACGCGTTACTCCAGAGAGCACGCTCTGACAATCCTTAAAATTAATAATAAACAGAAGAAAAAGTTTTTATCTGCGTATCGTAATCACGAGGCGTTTCACAAGGACAAAATATAATGTAATTAGAAATAGTATTAACCCTTTCATGCATAATGGTCTCCACAGTGGACAGCTACTCAAAATCATTTTTATTTTGCTGTTAAGCACGGCTGTTGGAGACATGATTGCATTTAAGCCCCTCACTGTTGGCATGTTTCACATTCAGAACGCACGCCGTCCTCTCAGGTGGACATGTAATCAATTATTTGTAAATTAAACGTTGAAGAAAAACAACTTGATTAAATGTGTTTTATTCATACCTAAAGGTGAATGAAAACGATTGTTAAAAAGGATTAATTAATAAAAAGTGGAAGAGAAACAATTAGGATTTCAAAAACACGACGTCCGTTGTTGTCGGGTGTTTTAGCACCAGTCATGTGACTCTGCTGTTTTTCTACAGAAATATTTATTTAATCTGTAAAATAATAACCTCCAGCAGATCTCACAATAGAACACTTTTAGCAACATAGAACCAAGCAGCCATTGTTTGTTTTAACCTGCAGCAACGTCAGACGAGCCAGAACCAGCTGCCAGCAGACGCCCTTACCGACCAGCCGTTCAAAGGACCTACCACCTTTGATACCTCGGTAGTCAAAACAACCCGCCGTGTTGATCTGACTTGGCTTTGCCAGTGGGATCTCCAATAACACCCACCACGGGGGTAGACCTGCACACTGGCATCGGATGGGTTAGGATTATTTTGATAACTAATCAAACATCACTAAATTCAGCCAGATTATTCATGTAATTCCACATTTCACATCCTTTTCTAAAACGCTTAACATCTTGGATCACGTTTCATCAGAGCCGGTCATTGTCTTAGTGGATACTATCTTGAATAATAAATTACATTCAGAGATTCTGTATAATCATTATTTGTAGAAAATAACAATAAAAACTGATGATGAAATAAAGTGTGGATGAGGGACGGCAGCTGCTCCTGTTTGCTGTACAGATGTGTACGCTACGTTGGTGCTTCCCATTTAAAAGATGCCTCTTGTAGCTAGTTAAGCTAGGCCATTAGACTTCCTTCCTTGCTACCTACTGGTGAACATCTGGCAGGAGGAGAGATAGTAATCCGGGGCATTGGACAGCGCTGGAGCTCAGATACCAGGATGGGTATTCAGACAAGTACACATGTTTTTATAGTATACAGATACTTTAGCATGGGAGCATTGGTTTTAGTGCTGGGAAGCATGACACCGTGTAGCTTCTAATAAAAAAACAGTGATCTGGTGGTCATTAGAAGGTTTTGACAAGGATGAGATTTCAAACCCTTTATCTATTACAGTCATGTGTCCTTATCTGTGGCTGTGGAGGAATACGTCAGACAACCTAATAAAATAGTAGTGAGGGTGCTTCAGGACCAGTTAGAGTGACCGGCCTCTAAAACAAGGACCTGAAGAATATCACCCGACTGACTCTTGACTGTAAATAAACTGTGTTGACTATAAATATATTTACTGTGTAAATATATCCCCTTGTGCTCATTATTCTGCAATGTGAGAAAACACGAAGAACCTCCCTCTCCGGGCTTCCTGTGAACACGGCAGCTCCAGTCTGTCCACATATTTCCCTGTTCCCTCCTGCTGAGAGTCAAGTTTAGAGAGAGGTGTGGGTGAAACACAGTCGCTGTTCTGAGAGGAGAAATGGAGCAGAAAGGACATCAGTTGGGCCGAAAAACCTTCTGCTGCTCCATCTGTTTGGACCTCCTGAACATTCCCTGTGGACACAGCTACTGCATGAACTGTATTAAAGGCTTCTGGGGGAAAAAAAGATCACAAAAGAGTCCACAGCTGTCCTCAGTGCAGGAAGATTTTCCTACCAGTGCCTGTCCTGGAGAAAAATGCCACGTTAGCAGCTTGAGTGGACCAGGTGAAGAAAATTGGACTCCAAGCTGCTCCTGATGATCACTGCTATGCTGGACCTGAAGATGTGGCCTCTTCTCAGGTACTTTGAGGATGTGACAGCAGCTGTGTCAGCTCAGAGACAAGCTACAGGACATCCTGGGGGACAGCTGGACAAACGTCTCACTGAAGATCACGTATGCGGACGTTTTACAGTCAGAACCAGAACCAACGAGCAGAGCTGAATTCTTGAAATATTCACATGAAATCATGCTGGCGGCACACACAGCTGTTGCTGCTCGATGGCAACAGGAAAGCGAGGTTGACTAAACATCAGCCCTGCTCACTCAGACAGGTTCACTGGATGCTGTCAGGCTCTGAGTCGAGAGAGTCTGGCTGGTTGTTGCTACTGGGAGGTGGAGTGGAGCGGGAGAGGAGATTTTATAGCAGTCTCATATAAGAGCAGGAAGTGAGTGTGCATTTGGATGGAATGACAAGTCTTGGGCAATAGATTGTTACCAGAACAATTACAACTTCTTCCACAACAACATCAGAACCTCTATCTCAGCTCCTGGTTCCTCCAGAGTAGGAATGTATCTGGACCACAGAGCAGGTCTTCTGTCCTTCTACAGCGTCTCTGAAACCATGACCCTCCTCCACAGAGTCCAGACCACATTCACTGAGCGCTGCACGCTGGAGTTTGGATTTATTTCACCAAAGACTCAGCAGAGATCTGCATACTTAAATAGACTAATGCTGTCCATTAGTTTAGTAAAGGGCCATGAGAATAGAACAGAATAATCCCACAGTGGGGAAATTCACTCGCTCTGCAGCACATACACTTGGAGAAAAGGATTAGTAACAAAATTTCAGGTAAACACACAAAGGCAGTAAAGATTTTATTCAAACCTTCAACAATTAAGGAGTACAAATAGAAGCTTGTGTTTCCAGAACTTTGCAGCATGAGGGACACGGGCATACTAATGTACATGTGCACAAGCATTGAACACATACTGACTATGGCACGGGTGTTAGTGGGTAAGAGAGTAAGTGGACTATAGCACCTAAGGGTTCTACAACCCCCCCAAGGCACTTCACAACACAGTCACACATTCACACACTGGTGTCGCTGACCACCAGCAGCAGGCAAGATGGGTTAAGTGCCTTGCCCAAGGACACAACAGCAGCATTCTCTGGCGGGAGCTGCAATCGAACCTGCAGCCTTCCAAATGCTGGGCAACCCTCTCTACCTCCTGAGCTGCTTAGTGATGGTCCCAGTACCAGTTAAAGTGGGGAGTTATACACTTTAAATGATGAGGGGATGAATATACGGTAGCCTTCTGTTTTACATCTGGATGTCTCAGTCTGTCTCTGAGGGAGCTGTCCATGGTCTCCACAGTGGGATGCAGTGGGTGGGATTAGGTCATGTTATAATAATAATAATAATGCATTTCATTTCAAAGCACCTTTCTAAACACTCAAGGTTACCGTAGAGGATCAAAACGCAAATCATGAAATAAATACAAAAGTAGACAGAAAAAAAACATAAAACAAGAAAATAAACGAGCCACTCTAAATTTCACAGAGGTGGTTTTGAAGAGGTGAGTTCATGTTCCTGGTGTGACGAGGAAGGGAGGTCCAGAGTTTGGGAAATAGAAGGCTGTACCCCCATGAGGGCGATGGAGGGCAGAGAGATGAAGGGAGGAGGAGGATCTGAGGAAACGGGAAGGTGTGGAGGAGATCTGTTAGGTTATGAGGAGCGAGGTTATGGATGGCCTTGAAGGTGAGCAGGAGAATTTTAACATCGATCCTGGCTTGCACTGGAAGCCAGTGGAGCTGTTTGAGGATGGGGTGATGTGAGGAGAAAAGGGAGTTTTTAAATTGGACCCAACCACCCACCATCCTCTTTTTGGTGTTAGTAGAGTAGGCTTTTGAGATGATAAAATCAAGGAAGCAATAAAGCCAATTTTAAGGTACAGTGTTCTTTAAAGGATATTTAATAACAACAGGTGCTCTGCACGTCTCACACCAGACCACCTGTGCTCGACAGCTGAGGAACATCAACAAAACACCAAAAGAAGGGCATGAGTACTTCAATCAGAGAACAGTTGTTACCCTAGTACTCCAGCCCTTTTCTTCCTTCTCTCAATAACACTTTGTGTTGATGTCAAAACCAGGAATATGCTCAGAATTAGGTGCAACAGAAGTTAGGCAGAGTAAAAGGTCACAGTGGAAGGAATTTAATATAAATCTCAGGAAAAAGAGTTCATGTGATTGAAATACCAGGAGGTTTGACATCAAACCTGGGTAAAATCTGACTTCAGAGTAAACATTCTACTGCCTTCAGGCCACACGCATGCGCACAAGAGGGCGTGACGTTGACCGGCGCGTGCAATGGTCTTTAGTATAGTGCTGCAGTTATCGTGTGTTTTAAAGCCAAAGATTGTGAAGGTATGCTTGTTTTGTTTCCCCATCACAAGTGTGTCACATGTCAATGACGTCAACGGCTAATGAAAGACGACAAGACTGGATACGTGTCGCTTCTTCTTATAGAGGTGTGTCCGGTAGGTGGCAGTCGTGCGACCCAGAAAACAGTAGAAGAAGACATGTCCCGGAAGTTGCCCTCGTGCGGTTGTGATGGTGCTGTAGCCTGTAGCAGCGATCGCATTTAATAAAGGATAAAATCGATTAAAACTCTTCCTTTAAAGCAGCCAGCTTACATAATTAGTAAGTATGTGTTGGGTATGATATAAAAGAACCTTACGTGGTGCTTTGGTAGTTATTTCTTATCAAGGTCTAGTCCTTTCTAAGCTTTTATGATCCGCTTTACAGTGACACCAGTTTACGGGTGTTATCTTGTAGCTCGCGGAAACACAAGTTTAAAACGGGTTAAAGCTGCTTTTTACACATTTAAACTTTCCCCATTTTAAATTATTGTTGTCATGGAAGAGGGGAGCTCAGAGGTTAACATCTGTTGTATTTCAGCATCTTTCTGTCTCTGTCACTCATCACTTAAGCGTTTCACCTCCATCTAGCTCTGATCTGTAGCTACTCAGGCTTCCTGAACGTGTTGTGATTGTTTTCATGTTAATAGTTTTATTCTAGTAAACTGCACTTATAGGTTTGTTTAAACCGCTGATTAAAGGGATAATCTTATTGAAATCTGCCCTGAGCGTTGTCCTTTAACCATAAACTGTTCATATATTTATGGAAACATCACTGCGTGTTGTCACCAAAGGAAATGACTTCCCTTGTTGTTGTAAATCATAACAATAGCGGTTTGACAGATATTAAGACAAACTTTTTAATTAAAGCTGTTCTTATAGTTAACTATAACGATCAGCTCTGTCTGAGGGGACAAACAAACATGGAGGGTGGTGACATCATCAGTGGTGTTTAATCTGGTTTAACCTTTAGGTCACCATGGCCACCTACACCTGCATCAGCTGTCGGGTGGCCTTTGCCGATGGCGACTTGCAGCGAGCGCACTACAAAACCGACTGGCATCGTTACAACTTGAAGCGTAAGGTGGCCGACATGCCACCCGTCACAGCTGAAAACTTCCAGGAGCGAGTCCTGGTGCAGAGGGCCGCTGCTGAGCAGCAGCTGACTGACGCCGCAATAACGGAGGGCTGCTCCATCTGCAACAAGAAGTTCTCCAGCACCAACGCTTACCAGAACCACCTTCAGTCTCACAAACACCAACAGGCCGAGAAGCAGGCGCTGCTCACGGCACAGAGGAGAGTGGAGAAGATGAACATGAAAAACCTGGAGAAGGGACTCTGCGAGGAGGAGGATAACGATGCGAGGAACAAGGCTCTGCAGCAGGCCCTGAGAGAGGAGCAGAGGTCGAGCCCGGCAAAGCAGAGGTGGGTCCAGAGTTCACAGGGAGTAACGAAACAGAAGGCGGAGAAACCACCGCGGATGATGTGGTTGGAGGAGCAAGCCAAGAGGCGTGAGAGAGAGGAAGGAGCAACAGCTGAAGAAGGTAAGCGCTGAGCTTGGTTGTAACTGTTAGACTCTGTTTATTCGGCTTTATTAGACTGTTCCCATAAAATCCCCCCAGATGACTGGGAGGATGTGGATGAGGAGGAAGATGATGATGATGACATGGAGGAAGATGGAGCTGAGGAGGAAACGATGGATCAGGAGGAAGGCAGCTCTCCTGCTCCGTCCGACCCGATGCCTCTGACTGGTTCCATTCCCGTCACCGACTGCCTGTTCTGCTCCCACCACTCCAGGTCGCTGATGAAGAACGTCGCCCACATGACCAACGTCCACAGCTTCTTCATCCCTGATGTAGAGTTCCTTGTCGACCTCAAGGGCTTTGTCCGTTACCTCGGTAAGCTGGGACGAAACGGTGTCATTAAAATCAAGACTTTTTACTTGTTATCCACACACCAACAAGTGGGATTAAACATGGAATGTTTATTACTGTTGTCACATGTTCTTCAACCAGATTTAGATTATTATTCTCGTCCAAACAGACCTTTTTGTTTACATAAACAATCTGCCTGCTGATTGGTGCTTTTGTTGTTTCATAATCTGCATTTTTCTGTTTTACAAGAGCTAAAAGTTTGTTTGTTGCAGGTGAAAAGGTCGGAGCAGGAAACGTGTGTCTGTGGTGTAATGAGAAGGGGCGCTCGTTTTACTCAACAGAAGCTGTTCAGAGTCACATGATCGACAAAAGCCACTGCAAACTTTTCACAGATGGAGACGCTTCCCTGGAGTTTGCAGACTTTTATGATTTCAGGTAAATATTTGGTATTAGTCCTTGTTCCCTAAAGAAGCTAAACACCAAGGTGGTGTGTGTGTGTGTGTGTGTGTGTGTGTGTCATGAGCCGTTTTTGCCTTTAGAAGATGCACTATGCCGACAAATCAGCGTAATTCTGGCAACGCGGGAATTTAGCAGCATTCGTGCCGCCGCGGCTACGGATCAGGAGAAAGTCTCCCAAGTAAACAAGAACTTGTGTTCCATTTGAGGAATGTTTCAGCTGTCTGGATTCTCCCGTCAGGAGCAGCTATCCTGACAGGCCGGAGGGAGAGGAGGGAGCCGTGTCTGATGAAGATCTGCCGGACGACAAGAACCTGGAGTATGACGATGAAACGCTGGAGCTGACTCTTCCCTCAGGTGACCCCCCTTCCTGTTTCTGTTGTTGTGTGGAGATGACCCAATCAGCTGTTGAGTTCTGGGCTCTGAGTGGAACTTCAGCAGCTTCCTGTTTGTTTCAGGAGCAAAAATTGGCCACCGCTCCCTCATCAGATACTACAAACAGCGGTTTGGGACGCAGCGAGCCGTCGCTCTGAGCCACAACAGGAACGCCGTCGGCAGAGTCCTCCGGCAGTACAGAGCTCTGGGCTGGGGGGGCGATGGAGGTAAAACCCTACATCACTCAGATATACCGACCCCACCTCCCAAACACATCCTGCTCCTGGTTTCGACTGGTTTATCTGATCGAATGAAGTCAGAATACGGTTGTTTTGCCTTTGTGCTGCTGAACACCCCCTAATCCCCCCCAGGTGTCGGCTCTTTGCAGCAGAGGCAGAAGGACATGCAGTACGTCCAGAGGATGAAGTCCAAGTGGATGCTGAAGGTGGGCATGAGCAACAACGCCACCAAGCAGAAGCACTTCAGGGTCCAGGTCATGTTCTAAACCCGGGCCCGTCGGGTCGGGAGGGTTGGTGGCTCCGAACCTCTCCAGATGAGCGCAAAAGCGATGAAAAATCTCTTTCGCATATAATCTGTCTTGTGTTTAAACAGGTCAACACATCTGGAATTTAATCCAAGTTCCAGACTGTTAATAAAAATGGAGATGCGGAGACATGTTGGGCTGGTATAAAACCAAGACGAGGAGGAACATTTAGAGATTATTTTAGATTTACAAGAAACTATATTTTCTGTGATGCTTCAAAAAGTGGTTTTCATGATGGGAAGTTAAATAAAACCTCAGTAAGAAGCTACAGATTAAAACTAACAGGAATAAACGGATGTTTACTGAAATTATGAAACCACAACTTTTAAAAGCAAAAAATCTTTAGATTAAAGTGGAAAATTTAAAATACCATCTGGATTTAAGGGATTAAAATCCTTTTAAATACGAAACAAGATAAACCAGGAAACACTTTGTTTCATCTGTTAAATGTTTAGTTCTGTTTCGTTTTCCTACAAAAAAACATAAATCTTGGTAATTTTCCAGGTTTGTTATTTTTAATCTGACATTGCCGTAAACTGTATTATAACGGACTGCTGAATCTGCTGCTAAATAAACAAGATCCATCTTTATTTCATGTCTTTTTTTTATTCGTTTCGTTAAACTCGGGAAATCATCAAACCCGCCGCCGACTCCCAGCTCAGAGACGGCGTTCCAAATCGGCTTCTCACTGAGTGACACGAATCCGGGTTTTCCTGTCTGAAACTTCCTGGAGCGACGTCCTCTGATGTCACGACTACGCTCGCCCACAAATCTAATCTAATCCAGCAGATTTAAACTCGCGGATGCTGGAATATTCTGGAAAAGTCACCTTAGATGTGTTTGGATTAAATTTGCTGGGAGAGCCCCGGATTTGGAAGTCGGTTTGATTCAAAATTCCTAGTTTTAGACTTTAATTCAAGTTAAATCAGTTTTTATTCTCTTGTAAAGACATCAGTTTATTCTGATTAATTTAGATTTGATTTGAATTAATTTTCAGCTCCAACTCCCAGCTTAAATCCTAAACCTTCAGATTTAATAAAGTCCGGTGTCTTCTCAGCTCGTCCTGTCCCCACCTCCTAGATCAGTGAACGGCTCTGGTCCCGGTCCAGATGATGTCATCGGCAGCAGGATGCTGACCCGTTAATGAGCCAGCTTGTTTGTGGTGCTTCAGCAGCCTTTCCACTTCCTCCTGCAGGATGAAAGCATGTTTGCGGCTAGATGGTTTCAGAGGCTTGGGGCACTCTGCCGGTTCTGCAGGACAGGAAAAGAGCCAGGGAGGGGCTGCAGACACGCCAACGGCCAGCGGGGGGGGGGGGGGGGGGTAACTAAGTGATCAGGCTGGGAGGAGGTGAGGCTGATGGATGGAGTTAATGACTCATTCATTCATTCTTAAAGGTTCATCACAGCTTTCACTGCTTCGTTTGATGCTGAAAGCTAAATTTATCCTGGAAACGGTCTGATCGGCGCCGTCTGAGGTTCTGTTCATAACCAGAATATTTGGATAAATTGTTAATAGTACCGTTCAGATTATGTTTTAGTGGCTCTGAATGAAATGTTTTCACACAAGCCCCGCCCCTTTGACGCCTTTGCTTTAATTTGATAAGAATCAGTTTTTGCTAAATGAATTTATTTTTTTATTTTATTTTCCAATGAAACATTAATTAAGCCAAGGCTGCCCTTTGTCACCGATTCTGTTCATAACCTTTATGGACAGAATTTCTAGGCGCAGCCAAGGTGTGGAGGGCATCTGTTTTGGTGGCCTGAGGATCAGGTTTCTGCTTTTTGCAGATGATGTGGTCCTGTTGGCTTCATCAGAACGTGATCTTCAGCTTTCGCTGGAGCGGTTCGCAGCCGAGTGTGAAGCAGCTGGGATGAGAATCAGCCGCTCTAAATCTGAGACCATGGTCTTGATTCGGAAAAGGGTAGAATGCCTTCTCCGGGTCAGGGATGAGGTCCTGCCCCAAGTGGAGGAGTTTAAGTATCTCGGGGTCTTGTTCACGAGTGAGGGAAAGCTGGAGCGTGAGATCGATAGGCGGATTGGTGCTGCATCTGCAGTGATGCGGGCGTTCTACCGGTCTGTCGTGGTGAAGAGAGAGCTGAGTCAGAAGGTGAAGCTCTCGATTTACCGGTCGATCTACGTTCCTACCTTCACCTATGGTCATGAGCTTTGGGTAGTGACCGAAAGAACGAGATCGCGGATACAAGCGGCCGAAATAAGTTTTCTCCTAGACGCCTCCCTGGTGAGGTTTTCCGGGCACGTCCAACCGGGAGGAGACCTAAAGGTAGACCCAGGACATGGTGGAGGGACTATGTCTCTCACCTGGCCAGGGAACGCCTTGGGATTCCCCCGGAGGAGCTGGCCCAAGTGGCTGGGGAGAGGGAAGTCTGGGCCTCTCGCCTCAGGCTGCTGCCCCCGTGACCCGACTCCCGATAAGCGGATGAAAATGGATGGATGGACATTAATAATTTTATTGAAAACTAAAAAGTTCAGAAACATTATTTTACAACCTGATTATTATTTATGTTTGGTCGACGGTGGCACAGGAGCTAAGTGCTCGCCCTGTAATCAGAAGGTTGTAGGTTCGAGCCATTCTCAGTCTGTCGCTGTCGTGTTCTTGGGCAAGGCACTAAACCAACTAGCCTGCTGGTGGAGGTCGGAGGGACCCGTGGAGCCTGTGTTCAGCAGCCTCGCCTCTGTCAGCGCTCGGGCAGCTGTGGCTACATCGTAGCTCATCACCTCCAGGGTGTGACTGGGTGAATGATTGTGTTGTAAAGAGCTTTGGGGGGGTTCCATGATCCTAGATGGTGCTATATCAAATACAGGTGTAATGAAGTCAATAGAGGGTAAATTGGATTAAATACATTGCTTAAGAGCAATATAATAAGCCTTCCTGCCCTCAGCTGATTTCTTCAGATTGGTCTGTGCAAAAGAAAACGCTGCAGGCAGATGGTTTTTCAGGTCCTGCAAATACTGCTCGCTAGTGTAAGCCGGAGCGTCACTGGGCTGAACTGACATACAGCAGGTGAAGCGGCAGGGTCATTAGTCTACCCGTCATCATTTCAAACGGGGAGACATCTGTAGACTCATGAGGAGTGGCCCGTATGACCATAAGGGCCAACGGAAGCTTCACATCCCAGTCTCTGTGACTAGAGGACACGTATTTCCTTAAAATGCTGACAACAGTCCGGTTCATCCTTTCCACCTGGCCGGATGACTGGGGCTGGTAACCAATGTGGAAATTGGCCTTGACACCCAACATCCGCCAAAGATCATCACTCCTGAGGTGAAGTGAGTTCCCCTATCTGAGTTAACACGTTCGGGGAGACCGAACCGGGAGAAGATGTGATTCATCAAAAGAATGGCAGTTGTTTGAGCCGTATCGTTAGGTGCCGGCAAACATTCAACCCATTTGTATTAATGTTATAATAAACATGCTGAATCAGTTTTAGATATTTTATAAAGTGTTTTTGTAACCAAGATGATGCTGAAATGCTAACCATTTATTCATATTCTAGTCTGTTTATTTAATCCCAGTTTTGAAAATGAGAAAAACTTCTAGAGTAATCCAGTTGGATAGTTTGAAGTCGGTTTACTGAGTTAAATCCTGAGATCTGTGACTATCTGAGTGTTTCAGATGAGTCGGACCTCATAAACATCTAATAAAATACGTGTTTTACAACATTTAACTGTTCACAACATCTAAAAACAAATAATTACATCCAGTGTCTGTAAGAACAGATTCCTCTCTGGTAAGCTCCGCCCCCCCACTGATTGTCCAATCGGCCTGAAGGTTGAACTTTAAACAGGGGTTAACTTCGGAGTTTTGCTTCTTCACCGTGTGTGTGTGTGTGTGTGTGTGTGTGTGTGTGTGTGTGTGTGTGTGTGTGTGTGTGTGTGTGTGTGTGTGTGTGTGTGTGTGTGTGTGTGTGTGTGTGTGTGTGTGCGTGTGTGCGTGTGTGTGTGTGAGAGTGAGAGTGAGTGAGTGATTGACACATGCTTCATCAGCAGACATGCCACTAGAACAGGGGTTCTACATCCTGGTTCTGGAGGGCCGGTATCCAGCATGTTTTAGTAGTTTCTCTGCTCTGACACGCTTGATTCACCACCTGTTCAGAAGCTCACCAGGAGCTGCAGATGCCTGTTAATCACCTGCTGATTGGAACCAGGTGTGTTGGAGCAGGGAAACCACTAAAACCGGCCCCCCAGGACCAGGACTGGGCATTCCTGCTCTGGATGAAGCAGCCGTGCACTGAAGGCAGTCAAGGGCTTTTTTGTTAAAACGTGTGAAGAGTGTGTTACAGTAATCTAGACGGGAGGAGATAAAGGCGTGGAGAACCATTTCAAGTTCATGTTTTCACACCAACCTTCGCAGTTTGGAGATATTTCTTAAGTGCACCTTTTCTGAGCAGCATTTCAAAAGTCGGATAATTTTCCAGGTCTGTGAACTTGTCATCAAAGTGCTGACTCATGCTAGCATAACATATCCTCCATGTCGAGGTATTTACTTCTAGAATCTGAATGTTGATTTCAATAATCAAATTAGTGTTTTATTATTCATTTATCTAGTCAGAACCAGAACCTAGAACCAGAAACCGTTACCAGCCCTTGACTCTGATCCACTGTAACAAGGCAGGTGTTGGTGGTGTCTAAGTGGACCGGACCGTGACGGACGTCCAGGCATTAGAAGTAAATCCTATTGGAGTAAACAGCTGATCGAGTGTTAAGTGGGCCAAAGGCAAGTCTCAAAAACTGGGCTGGTCTCTGTTAGTCATCCCGAATCTCCACTCCTGCTCTCAGCTTGAACCCGGTCTCCCTTCGAGCCCTGGGGACCTGCTATTGATCGGAGCCTCGTAGGTAGTTATTGGACATGAGTGGATCATTTCCTTTGCTGCATTAGAGTCCATTACTGGCCCGCTCCCCGGAAAGCCGTAGACATCCTCAAAAAAATCTTCTTGGAAAAGCATTCTTCTCCAACAAATGATTCACCGACCGAAGCTCCTAGAACTTTATTATCAGGTCCATTTGGAGGACGGATGTTCTGATAATCAGGAGCGTGGCCTGCTCTGTTAGTGATGTGTGTTAGTCAGAGGCAGGGAGCATTCAGGAATCAGGGTTTCAATCTGGAATTCTGCTTTTATTTAAAAATCCCGTCTGACTCTTTTAGCTCGGATCGCTCCGGAGTGTCTGAGCAGCTCTGGGAAGGATCTCCTGGTTTTCTCTCTCTCTCTCTCTAGGCGAGGGCCTGAGGAGGCGGTGTGGTCCTGATAAGAGAATGTGTGGATGAATGTACACGGGCCAGGCCAGCTCAGACCCTCGTGTCTCTGATCTCCATTCTTCAGATGTTTGATGCAAATATTTTACTCATCAGGATAAAAACCAGAGTAAAAACATAAAAAACGTCTAAATAAGAGGATCACCAAAGTTTACAGATGTTAACATTTTTCATTCCTTCTAGAATGTGCTGCTTGATGGATGGATGGATGGATGGATAGATAAATGAATAGATTGATCGATGGATAAATGGATGGATGGATAAATGAATAGATTGATGGATAAATGGATGGATGGATGGATAAGTTAATAGATGGATGGATGGATGGATGGTGGTGAGCTCATAACTAAAACACTTCTGTCTGTTTTTAGCTGCTGGATTAAATATTTGCATAAAACAAGGTTTGTGATTCACTTCAGCTAAATAAAGTTTTCATGATTCAAACCATCAGTCCTAAAGTCCGCAGGCTCAGATGGAGCAGAAACAAAATCTGGATTAGGCTGGAACTGGTTTCTGTTTTGATGTTAAAACGAGGTCATTTCCTGTTCACAGCTCTGATGCTGGCTACTACTGACATCATATATGTAGACACAACATGGACTGGCGCTGCCTATTGAAGCTGGTGTAGCAGCTGGACCGCCATCTTGGATGGGTCTCCATTTGCCCCAGTGCATTTATCTCTACTGAGGAGTGTGTTTACCAGCTAAAAACACATTTGTTATGTTTTTCACAAAATCAGACACATCGTAGGGTATGATAGTTAAATATAAATATGATTAAATTAAAAGCTAATATCCCAACAGGTATGCTAGGAAAGTCGATAGTAATTCCACACGACCAGTTTTCAATAGTGCACTGGTTGTTGCTCTGCATTGACCAATATGGCTGTTATGCTCTCCATCGTCTGATGGGGGGTCAATGTATTCACGTCTCTGGCTGGTTACTGTAGATTAAAAATGCATTCTGGGAAATTACACGAATGAAAGGCTTTTTAAATCAGCTCAATGTTTTATTTATGTATTTCTCAAATTTCCATCCCTGTGTTCAGCAGCACATCCCCACATCTGTCAGGCTCATAATTTTTTTTATAAATCAGCTGTTTTACCTCCTTCATCAGTGAATTTATGGATGTTTTCTTAATGTAAATGTCTCATAGAAATGTAAAAGCTCTGGATCTGGAGCTTCTTCCATGACAGCAACAGTTTAAACATCAGACCTGGGACCTCATTTATAAACATTTCTGTAGGATCTCTGCAAAAACTCTTCTTAAGCTGAGCAAAAACAATGTATGCATGCAAACTCAGCTCCAGTCTCTAAAGCTCTGCGGACACACGGCTGCAGCAGTTGCTGCTTTATAAGTCACACCTGTCCTAAAAATGAGCTCAGGTGTTTCTGTGTCACACACACTTCCTGCCGTAAATGGACAATGCAAACTATGATATGAATATTGTGCATAGAAATAAACCTGCTCATCAACCACATCACCACATGGTAACCATTACAACAGAGACGGAGGCCCAGGCCAGTAGGACAACAGGTTGATGTTGAGTGAAGGTTCAAATCCAACAGCTGGATTTTATTTTTGTTTTTAAAAATCAGAAGTTAGAACATTTAAGAATGTGATGAGTGTTCGTCGTCATCGTCGTTGTCTTCCTCCACTTATCCGGGTCCGGGTCGTGGGGGCAGCATCCCAACTAGGGAGCTCCAGACCGTCCTCTCCCCGGCCACCTCCACCAGCTCCTCCGGCAGGACCCCAAGGGGTTCCCGGACTAGAATCAGAAAAAGCTTTATTGCCAGCGCTCCAGCGACCCAGAGCATAGGAACTTGACTCCGCAGCACAGCCTGACCAAGGTTACACACACACATGTAGACAGAACAGATACAGGCAGACCACGAGAGCAGCCATAAGATTGGCGATCTAACCTCTCCAACGTGTCCTGGGTCGACCCGGGGGCCTCCTGCCAGCAGGACATGCTCGAAACACCTCCCCAGGGAGGCGTCCAGGAGGCATCCTGACCAGATGCCCAAACCACCTCAACTGGCTCCTCTCGATGTGAAGGAGCAGCGGGTCTACTCCGAGGCCCTCCCGAATGACTGAGCTTCTCACTCTATCTCTAAGGGAGAGCCCAGCCACTCTTCGGAGAAAACTCATTTTGGCCACTTGTATCCGTGATCTCGTTCTTTCGGTCATTACCCAAAGCTCATGACCATAGGTGAGGATTGGGACGTAGATCGACCGGTAAATCGAGAGCCTGGCTTTCTGGCTCAGCTCCCTCTTCACCACGACAGATCGGCTCAGTGTCCGCATCACTGCAGACGCTGAACCAATCTGCCTGTCGATCCCCCAATCCCTTCTACCCTCACTCATGAACAAGTCCCCGAGATACTTAAACTCCTCCACTTGAGGTAGGACCTCTCTCCTGACCCGGAGTTGGCAAGCCACCCTTTCCCGGTCGAGAACCATGGTCTCAGATTTGGAGGTGCTGATCCTCATCCCAGCTGCTTCACACTCGGCTGCGAACCTACCCAGCAAGAGCTGAAGGTCAGAGCTGGATGAAGCCAACAGGACCACATCATCCGCAAAAAGCAGAGACGAGATTCTCCTGCCACCAAACTCAACACAATCCACACCATGGCTGTGCCTAGAAATTCTGTCCATAAAAGTTATGAACAGAACCGGCGGCAAAGGGCAGCCCTGGCGGAGTCCAACCCTCACCGGGAACAGGTCCGACTTACTACCAGCTATGCAGAGCAAACTCACACTCCTCTGGTAAAGGGACTGAATGGCCCTTAACAGAAAGCCACCCACCCCATACTCCTGGAGCGTCCCCCACAGGGTGCCCCTGGGGACACGGTCATAAGCCTTCTCCAAATCCACAAAACACATGTGGATTGGTTGGGCAAACTCCCATGCCCCCTCCATCACCCTTGCAAGGGTATAGAGCTGGTCCACAGTTCCACGGCCAGGACGAAAACCACATTGCTCCTCCTCTATCTGAGATTCAACTATCGATCGGACCCTCCTCTCCAGTACCTTGGAGTAGACCTTTCCAGGGAGGCTGAGGAGTGTGATCCCCCTATAGTTGGAACACACCCTCAGGTCACCCCTCTTAAGGATGCGGACCATCACCCCGGTCTGCCACTCCACAGGAACTGCCCCCGATGACCACGCAATGTTGCAGAGACGTGTCAACCACGACAGCCCTACAACATCCATAGCCTTGAGATACCCAGGATGAATCTCATCTGCCCCCGAGGCTCCACCGCTGTGTAGTTGTTTGACTACCTCAGCAACTTCTGCACCCGAGATTGAACAGTCCATCCCCAGGTCTCCCAGCTCAGTTTCCTCCTGGGAATGCGCATAGGTGGGATTGAGGAGCTCCTCAAAGTATTCCTTCCACCGTCCGACTATAGCCCCAGTTGACATCAGCAGCTCCCCATCCCCACTGTAAACAGTGTGAGCGAGTTGCTGCCTTCCTCTCCTGAGGTGCCGGACAGTTTGCCAGAACCTCTTTGGAGCTGATCGATAGTCTTTTCTCCATGGTCTCACCAAACTTCTCCCATGCCCCTGATTTTGCCTCGGCAACTGCCACTGCTGCACCCCGCTTGGCTATCCAGTACCTGTCTGCTGCCTCCGGAGACCCACAGACCAGCCATGCCCTGTAAGCCTCCTTCTTCAGCCTGATGGCTCCCCGAACCTCTGGTGTCCACCAGCGGGTAAAGGGGTTCCACCACGACTGGCACCGGCCACGTTGCGAACACAGCTAGCAACAGCTGCCTCAGCAATTGCAGAGTGGAACAAGGCCCACTCGGAGTCAATGTCCCCCACTGCTCTCGGGACGCGGTCAAAGCTCTGCCTGAGTTGGGAGTTAAAGAACGTCTTGACAGGTCCTTCTGCCAGTCGTTCCCAGCAGACCCTCACTATGTGTTTGGGTCTGCCAGGTCTACGCGGCATCTTCCCCTGCCATCCAATCTAACTCACCACCAGGTGGTGATCAGTTGACAGCTCCGCTCCTCTCTTCACTCGGGTGTCCAAAACATACGGCCGCAGGTCAGATGATACGACTAAAAATTCTATCATCGACCTGCGACCTAGGCTGCCCTGGTACCAAGTGTACCGATGGGCATCCTTATGTTCCAACATGGTGCTCGTTATGGCCAAACTGCGGCTTGCACAGAGGTCCAATAACAAAACACCACTCGAGTTCAGATCAGGCGGGCTGTTCCTCCCAATCACACCCCTCCAGGTCAAGCTGTCATTGACCCCGAGAGCATTGAAGTCCCCCAGCAGGACAATGGAGTCCCCTGATGGAGCACTATCTAGCACTTGTCCCAGGAACTCCAAAAAGGGTGGGTACTCTGAACTGATATTTGACCCATAAGCACAAACAACAGTCAGGACCCGTTCCCCGACCCGAAGGCGCAGGGAAGCTACCCTCTCGTCCCCCGGGGTAAACCCCAACACACAGGCAGAGAGTCTTGGGGCTAACAAAAAGCCAACCCCAGCCCTCCGCCTCTCACCCAGAGCAACTCCAGCAAAGGAGAGTGTCCACCCCCTCTCAAGGACTTGGGTTCCAGAGCCAATGCTATGTGTCGAGGTGAGTCAGACTATATCTAGCCGGTACCGCTCAACCTCTACCACAAGCTCCTGCTCCTTCCCCGCCAGCAAGGTGACGTTCCATTAGAGGTGGGAAAAATGATCGATTCTAAGATGCATCGCGATTCAGCCGTGCATGATTCCGCATCGATGCAGCAACGTGACATAATGAGATTTTCTCCCTATGTCTATGTCGGGGGTCGGCAACCCACGGCTCTGGAGCCGCAGGAGACTCTTCCACGGCTCTCTGTGCTTGTAAAATAATGAATGGATATTTAAATAAAATGCTTTATATTTTACTGCATTAATTTTATATCTGTATGCCAATTCTAAATGTAAAGATTGTCTGCGTAAACCTGAACAGTTCCAACCCGGTCTTACTGTGAGACCGGGTTGACGGGTCACGCTTGTGCGTAATCATATCGGCGCTTTCTGAGCTGACGAGGATGTGAGATTCTGGGATTCTCCTCAGACGGCTCCTGGATGTGTCGCCACATTGGAGACAGGAACAAGCACTATTCAGCCTAAGTTTCATAATCAGGGAACTTTTTCTAAGTGACAAGTCTCGCTTCAGTCGGAGGAATTTTTCTGTATGCGCTCTGGTTCTGCGACGTGCTCCAAGCCCCTCTCCACATCTTCAGCTCGCTGTGGACCTTATGTAGTACACTCTGACAGCGAGCTGCGCTGAGCAGTGTCCAGCTCAGATGTTCAGATGGGAATCATTTCTTGAGTGATTTAGCTACATCTGCGATGTGCGAAACGAATAGTGTCAGTTTGTCTGCTTGCGTCGGGGTAATTCTTTCTATTCTTTCTCCGTCAAAATAAACGGTCAAATACGGGAACTATCCAGTCAACGCAAGCCCTGCTTTTAACTTTTCTGTTTTCTTGTGAAAATTGTTGCAAAGAGATATAATTTAACTTGATTAACACCAGAGCCAGGCGCACGGCGCCGTTGTCTCCAATACTGTAAATGAGGGAAATACAAACTGATTGGATCCTTTTCTAACCTTCCCCACCTACAAAATTTAATTACAACAATCAAACATGACAGAGCCTGGATTTGTATTCTGAACAGTTGTAGCGTTATGAATATGCTATTTTCTGCCCTTAACAGCTGCCCTTTGACACAGTGACAGTGTGCATAAATTGCCACGGTCGTGTGCTTGCTTCCGAGGTTTACATTCTAGCAAAGAAGACAGAAGGACGAAGAACGCTTTTCACTAGTTAATCAAAGAACTTTATTTTTAATGAAGCTAATCAAAACAACTGTTGGTCAATAATAATCAGGTGACTGATCTGTGAAATCACAATGTTATGATTTATGTGTTTTAATTAATTAACAGGACTAACTGAGCTAGACATCCTGATCCACATAAGGTAAACACATGACACATTGCTTCCTCCAATCAGAACTTCCTTTCTGTTGCTGGCAGAGTTCTGAGGTGTTTACTTAATCTGTTCACTCTGATTTGCTAAGAATTATAAACAACTGGGTTTAATAAAACAGAACTACGCCATTTTAATTCAGTTCCACCGCAGGTTTCAACGGTGTTCCAACGTGAGCTCGACCAGCTCTCAAATTCATCATCGCTAAGTGAAGTGCAGACTGGCCAGCTGTATTTTCTACTTTAAGCTGAAAACTGTCAAGCTGGAAATATTCTGTCGTTTTACCAACAAGACGATTGTTCCTTCAGAATAAAAGCTGAACTCTACGTGACGCAGACACCTGCCGTTGCTACTGGGAGTCTATCCGTAGACTGGTTTGTCGTGCTGCAGATGCTGTGCTATCAGCTCCAGCACCGAAGGAAGGGTCCGAGGACCTGGCATTCCGGATCACACACGGGAGTCTCCGAAACGGTACGTAGACTCGGCATAGATGGCGTTTCATGTCTCTTCCTCCTGAAGTCCCTCGTGGTTAGTTAGTCAAAACAACATCCTGCCCTCAGACTCGCCCTCCATCAGAACGGAGATTCTGAACTGACACACACATACACCAACACTTCAGCTCACATCCATTTGCATCCATCATTAGTGAGTTAGTCCTGGTGGTTGTTTCGAATAATTATAAAATAAATATTCTTAAACGTCCCATATTTCTCTTTTCTTGTCTCTAAGTCAATACAAAGTGTTTGAATAAAATTCCCTGTGGTAAAAACAACCTCTTCTGATTCTAAGGTAAAAATAGTCTCTTTACCTTAATAAAGTGTAAGAATATATCAATTATATTCCGCTACACAGTCTAAACATGTTTTAAAAAGAAACGTATGACAAAAGTGGTACCTGCTCAGTAAAACCATCAACAGGGTGAAAAATATCTAAATACTGTAGGCAGAGACGGGCTACAACTTCTGGATCCATTTTATATAAATCGTTTTATTGATCATCTTCTTATGAAAGATAACTTTGACGTACACGAGCGACCGGTACTGGCTGCTGTCACCTGTTGTGAGCAGCTCTCTGCTGTCTGAGGGTAAGCCCCGCCCACAACGCCATGGCTGCTGTGGCTCCCAGTGTTTTCTTTACTGTGGGAAACGGGTAATAATGCCTCTTTGATGGGAACAGGTTGCCGACCCCTGGTCTATGTCTATGCGAGGACAATAAAGTTTTGAGGTTTTACAATTACTTCTGGGGGCAGAGTTGCAATCACATGCGCACTGCGTTGCCCTAGCGCCAGTTTAAAACAGAAAAGGCGGACAGGGATACAGGGCCAACATTACCAGTAATCAAAGATGCACCCGTTACATTTAAATCGGATGTCTGGGCTAATTTCGGTTTTGGGATCCTGGATGTGAAAGAATCACTTAACACAGTATTTGTTTACTATTTTTAAGTTCAGTAATATTCTATCTTAAAGCTGCTCTACCGAAAACATTATTTCTTATATTATTTAAGTAATTGTAGGCAGCACACTTTAAACATTATTGCTCACTATAGTGAATAGATGAATGTTCTGTTTTTCAGGGATTTCGAAATCAAAAAGAAATTGAAAACTATTCTACTGCTTTTATTAAGTAATGAAAATTTTTGTGTGAAGAATCGTGATGCATTTCAGACTCAAATCGAATCGTTAGGCTGATAATCCAAATCGGATTGAATCGTGAGGCAGGTAGAGATGCACACCACTACGTTCCATGTCCCAAAAACCAGTTTCCTTGTCCGGGGATCGGACCACCAAGGCTCCCGCCTCGGTCTTCCACCCGATCCACACCGCGCCGGATCCTTCATGTTCCTCCTGCGGGTGGTGGGTCCACAGTTGGATGAGCCCATGTATCTGGTGTGGGCTGGGCCCAGCCGGGCCCCATGGGTGAAAGCCCGGCCACCAGGCGCTCGCTCACGGGCTCCAACCCCAGGCCTGGCTCCAGGGTGGGACCCCGGTAACCCTCCGGGCCGGGTACTCCGACTCTTTGAATTTACATCCATGAAAGATCCTCTGAACTGTTCTTTGTCTCACCCTTCACCTAAGACCAATTTGTCATGGGAAACCCTACCAAGGGCACAAAGTGCCCCAGACAACATAGTTCCTAGGATCATTAGGCCACTCAAACTCCTCCACCACGATAAGGTGACGGTTCAAGGAGGAAATTTACTAGAGGCCTTTAAAAAATATCTTCATAAGAACTTGAAACGTCTGGAGTAGAAACAGAAAGAGCTCTAAACATGAATAAATGTAATTAAACATGAGTCAATCCCAAGTCATTAAAACATTTTTCGACTGAATTTTAGATCCTGTTCTCATAAATCTTTATTTATCTAAGAGTCCTCAGACATCAGATCTGGATGTCCGAGGAGCTGGGTCAGAGCTCCTTTCCAGGTCAGAACAAAGTCCTTTTAGACTTTATGTGAGTTCTTTAAAACATGAAAAGCCCTGAAATACAAGTGAAATGGTTTGTAGCGGTCATTTCCTCATGCACACACTCAGCAGCCCTGTGGCTAAAGCTCAGACGAACCATGTGTTAGCAGCTCAGTCTGTAGAGCACAGGCCTGGTGAGCTGACGGGTTAGGGTTCAATCCCCAAATATCACAAGTCATTTTAGATGTTATGTGAGTTCTTTCCTTTCCATTTCATTTTATTTATAAAGCACATTTCTACACGGCCGAGGCCAACCAAAGTGCTGCACAGTAAAAGAGCATAAAATCAACACACGGGAAGAAGTAATAAAAGTAGTACAGTAACTACTATAAAAGCAATAAAAATAAAACAAAAGCATCGTAAAATTCCAGCTAGGCTGAAGTAAAAGCCAAGGAACAAAAATGAGCCTTCAGGCATGATTTAATACTGAGGAAGATGTGGATCCATAAAAAATGTCCCATTAGAACATCTTCTAGTGTGAAGGGTTCTGGTGGCGCAGTGGGTTTGTTCAAGTTCAGAAGTTACCAGTAGTGCAGCAACAGGTTCAAATCCTGCTGGTGGCTGACTGGTCCTGGAAGCAGTGTGACTATCCTGGGAAGGGGCGGAGAGGGTGCCCGATTCCCTCCCCTGAGCTTTAGACTTGTGAATAGGAGAGGGCTATACTGTTTGGATTTGTTGCTAGTGCCAAGCTGGGATTTTACTGAAGTGGACCAAACAGTAACTTACATTTACTAAGTTACTTGGCCATGGTAGTACCTTACTAGAGGTAGAGTGTCTACCCTGAGACTGGGACTTAGGTTAAATCACCAAATAGTTCCTGAGAGCAGCTGCAGCTCAACGCTCCCCACAGGGATGGGTCACATGGAGATGACCTTCACCAGTGTGATGACTAATGGGACCTTTAATTATGTCTGCTGGTGGTGGTCGGAGCGACCGGTGGAGCCCAAGTACTGGTCAGTGAGCCCCAGGGCAGCTGTGGCTACACTGATTGTGTTGTAAAGCACCTTGGGGGTTCTAGGACTCAAATACAGGCCATTTACCATTTCATATTTAGATAATTAGTATTTAGAAACCTGGTCCCATTCCCACTCCACTCCAGTAGGTGGCGATGGTGCACCAACAAGTGGAGTGCTATCTACCACAATTCCGCTTGAGGAAGAAGAAAAATGTGGTCTTGGCACAATGTGGCGCTCAAAAACTCACTAAAACAACCTTTAATTAGGCTCATTTAGTTGGTTTTCCGTTTTTGAGGATGGTGGGGTGTCACCCCTCACAAAATTATTGTTTGTTTTCATTCTATTGAGCTTTTTAGGGCCACATTGTGCCAAGACCACATTTTTCTTCTTCCTCAAGCGGAATTGTTGTAGATAGCACTCCACTTGTTGGTGCACCATCGCCACCTACTGGAGTGGAGTGGAAATGGGACCATGATCAAGCAAAAATGCTGCCATCTACTGTTTAAGGTTTAAAATGCCGACTTTGGTGGACAATGAATGGAAAAGGAGCTCAGTGGGCTTGCATGAGCCACCCCAGGCCACTCCCTGGAAAAACACCTGAGCGGGATTCAAACCAGTTGCTGGCGACTTCCTAACATGAATCCCACCTGGCCACCATCACCCTTCACACTGAACTGTTCTGGTGGGACGTTTAGACTGGCCGTTTCTGGTGTTTGTACCCAAAAGGCTGATAGAAGGTTTAAACTCACATCCTCCACAGTGCAAAGCCCACACCTAGCAGAACGAGCTACACAAGCAGACACTTGATACATGTTTTTAGAGCTTTTAATGTTGTCATGAATTCACAAAAGTTCTAAAGTGATGTTTCTCACCTGGATTTGAACCCTGAACCTTCATCACACCAAGCCAGCGCCTTACTCACTCAGCCACCTGGGACAGTGTTGGCTCTGGAAGATTTTTAAAGAATGAGCTAGCTAGGCCTCTTAAATGGCCAAAGTTATTAGGGCTCACTAAGTTGGCTTAAGTTACTTAATAAGTCACTTCTATGGCCAAGTAACTTAGTAACTGTCCAAGTTACTGTCTGGTCCACTTCAGCAAAAGCCCCCGCCCCAACACTCTCCAGGACAGTCACTTGGATCCAGGTCCGGTCAGTCACAAGCAGGATTTGAACCAGTTATGAACACAAACAATCCCACTGCGCCACCAGAACCCTTCACACCAACAGATGCTAACGCGTGTTTCCTCTGCTTTAGCCACAGGGGTGCTGAGTGTGTGCACAAGTAAATGACTGCTAGAGAACTTTCACGTGTATTTTAGAGCTTTTCATGTTCTAAAGAATTCACATAAAGTCTAAGATGAGTTTGTTTTTATCTGGAATGGAGCTCTGACCCCTCATCCTTACAGACGGAGCTAACGCTCTGAGCTCCTCAGACGTCCAGATCTGACAGCTTTGAGGTACAACTCTTAGAAAATAAACTGTAGCTAACCTCTTAAATAATGACTTTGGATTCAGGATTCTTCGTCGCTGATTCATAAACATCAGAAGTTTCAGATATTTCCCAGAACATCAAGTTTGTAAATGGTGACTTTCCCAAAGTGAGCAGCTCTGTTTAATGTCTATACATTCATTTATCCTGACTAACACTGCACATGCTCATCTTTCAACAGGACAGTTTAAAGAATTAAAGAATATAATTTTTTATGGGGACTGGCCCCAAAGCCACGCTGCCAAACGGGTCGAGGCAGAACCGAAGATGGAAGATGAGATGAGTTTTTTGAAAGGTTGACCTGTTATGAATCAGCAGGACTGATTAACCGTTTCCATAGAATACGTTTTTTCAACCGGTCACGTTTACAGTGTAGGATCCAGAGGCTTTTGTTTTTATTTACTGGTTTTGGATTCATGGAAATCCTAAAATCTCCAGTTCCTCATCCGTCTGAGCCACAATGAGGAAACTTTATAAATAAAACATGAAACAGAAAATCGTCCAGATTCTGGAACCAGACTCCTCCCAGTTTATGATTATTTAGCGTGCAGGTTTCCTTTCCGAGACCCAGGTGATGCCTTTAACCCCGCCCCCCGCTCTGGGAAGTCCTAATGGGATAATGTGATTGGTAATTTCCGCGGACAGATGCTTTCTGCTGCTTCCTGAGGGCACAGAGGACTTCCAGCTGATCAGTAGGGTTTCAGCGGAGACCTGCTGCCTTTTCAGACTGTTGTTTCAGCTTTGAGGAAGAGGAGGAGGAGGAAGAGGAGAGGTGGTTTTGGGAAGGCTGAGAGTCGCTGCGATGGTCGGAGGATGCCTCCGCGGCTCTCCGGAGCGCACGAGGCGGTTCCAGCCCACCGACGGTCCGCTGCATCAGGATCTTCCGCCTGCTGGTGTGCAGCTCGGTGACGGTACCGGTACCACACTGTAGGTTCGGTTCAGAGGAACAGAGCCTGAAGGCAGCGTCACGTCCCTGCTCCGCAGTGCTGGAGGAGTTTGCGCCTGTCGGAGGAATCTATGCAATTTTCTCTTTACTCTGCGTGTTATGATGAGCTCAGAGGGGGAGGATGCGGGTCCAGCCTGCAGGGAGGCGAAGGGAGAGTCCGGCAGCACCCAGAGCCACACCTGGGAGGAGAGCCAAGGACGTCCGCACCCCGACTTGGAGGCACAGCGAGGAGAGGAGGAGGAAGGAGGCTGTGGAGCTGACGCGGAGAAATTCAATGAGGAGGACAACGGGGGGAGCACATCCGGCGAGGAGGGGGCGGTCGGGGGGAGATCCTGTAAGGCGCAGGTGATGCACTCCAACAGCAGCAGCGAGACCTGCATCCCCACCCCCAGCTGCAGGATCTGCTTCCAGGGAGCAGAGCAGGTAGGCTAACCTCCCCCCCTCCCCCCCACCCACCCCGTCTCCAGACTGGGAGCTCTGGTCTGGAGGCAGGAAGTTGGACTGAAGGTGAGGGCTCTGCCCTCTGATTGGCTGACGGCAGCAACCTGCCTAATTAGAGGACGTGAACCTGCTGAGTGGCTGCTGGAGCGACTTTCAGCTGCGACAGAGGAAAGAAAAGAGAATAAACCAAAATTAAGACGAGAAATGAAATAAAAGCATAAAAATGCAGGATTACGGTGGAATGAGCTGTCCATGGTGCTGAAGTCTCCTGAGCGTCAGAGCACGAAACCACTTTAACGCGACTTTCTGGTTTTTATTATAAAATCATCTTTAGCGTGTCCACGCAGCCTCGACGCAGAGAAACTCGTGTAAACATAGGTGAAATCACACGAGCGTTATTATTTAAATAACAGTTTTTTTATCTCCAGCTGCACAACAACACACGTTGTTCATTTTATCTGGTGGTAAAAACTGATTTTCCTCAAAGCTCAGGTTTGCTGACGTTTCCCAACAAAAGCACAGCAGTGTAATGTTGGGAAAGGCTAACACACTTAGTTTGGTTTACCACCTAAAACTCGTTACAGCAGCCACAGTGGAAGCTGGAGCTGAGCGTCTGCACCATAACCTGAAACATCTGTTAACATCTGCACACATCTCTAATATCCTGATATTCTGTGATCCTGAATCCAAACCCAAGTCGGTTAAGGTTTGCATTAAGTAGCAGTTGTTTAAAGATGTCGGCTTCATTCGTTTTTGCATAAAAAATTTTATTTCTAAAGTTAATTAAATCAAAAGTGAAACTAAGGATGAAGGAAACATCAGTCCTGCTCCGGGATCAGGTCAGGTCCGGATCTTGTCGAACATTCTGAGTAAAGCTTTTTAAGTTGGACGGCCTGTTTAGATGGTGTGAGGTCGAAGGTCAAACTTAGAGTTACCAGGCACTAAAGTCAGAACTGTAACCCCTTATAGATTATCATCCCTAATCCACATGCAGGTGGAGCACCAGGATTAGTACCTTCATCAGAAACCTGCCATATCCGATCAGATAAGTGTCTGCTGCCCCCTGGTGGAGGTTTACTTATAAAGCCACAGTAATAATCCAGATTAAAGTATCAGATCAAACGGTACACCTACGTTCATTTTTAAATATACATTTATTTTAAAAACTTGTTTGATGTTTTTTTTTAATTCAGAGGAAATAATTTTTCAACTAACCAAATTAAACACGGAGGTGATTCACCCGTAAAGCCTAAAGTCCCGTGGTGACAGCTGCAGGGAGAGGGATGTCGGTTCTGGTCGAATCCACTAAAACTCTTGTTAGAAACAAAGCAGATCGGGTCAGAAGCGACTGGCTCCTAATCTGTTCAGGTCCTAATAAGGCCCATTGGTCATCAGAAGACTAGAGAATATGTCCGTTTTGGTCCTAAGTAGGATAGCTAAACAAGTACACACACATCCGAGCATTGCACTAATTTGTCTGCAGGTCTTCCGGAGAGCGGATATACTGATTCAGACCATGTGTCCAGGCGTCTCTGTAATGTGACACTCTGCAGGCCCGCGTGGATGGTGACAGCCGAGCCCGAGGAGGGACGGTTCCTCCCAGCCGGGCCGGTAAAGGCCTAAGAGAAGATCCTGTCTGCTGGCCGTGGGCTGAAGCCCGTTAGCTCATCAGATCTAATCAGACTGGTCTGATGGGGATAAAAGTCCAGCGGCTGTCCTCTAAAAGACACGGAGACATTAAATCTGAAAGTGTCTGACCTCTGAGGAAGAATAGTGATGAACACCTGAACAGGGGAGCCAGTCCCATCACAGGATTGTTGTTGTGATTGTTTTCATTCAGAGAGAGCCTTCCAAAATGTTCTTGAATGTCCAGAGTTGGTCCTTCTAGGCCTCCATAGTTGCCCGGAGCTGCTGTCCATCAGGTTCTGGTCCTGGTCCACACTGATGGAGCTCATTCTCCAACATGAGTCCTGAGACTTTGTTGGGATTTGTGGGTTTTACTCGTTGAGGTTTGAAGGACTGGGGTCTGTGGAGCTTCCGGGACCTGGAACCAGCATGTAGATGTTTTGTTGTTCCTGCTCTGATCCTCGTTCCAGTCTCACTTTTTTATTCTAGAATGTCAAACAGGAAAGCACATTTTTCTTTCTAAAACCATCTCCGGGTTCTTGGAGAACCCAGAGACGTATTTAGATGTTTGATGGTAGATTTTAATGGGCGCGGAGGTCCGACCCGCCTAAAGCCTCTGAGGTCCTTTTAAACCCACAAGGTTAAAAACGGGCTCTCTGACCCCTGACCTTTATACACCATTAATCTGCTGCTCACGGCCCGCTGCAGGAATGTCTGCTTCAGGAATTCCTGCAGGAGGAAAAACTAAACGGATACTGGGATGATGAAGGGCTGGCCGCTTCCATCCATTAACGTCTGTGACGGCTGCAGCTTTGAGGAACGATCATTGATCCGGTCTAACCCTCTGGTGGGAGGAAGTCTGGAGCTTTCTGTGACGGACGACCTGCCGAGGACGGAAAAACACGAATTTCTTAATGATGGGAATGTTGACGCTCCGATCTCGAGAATGAGTGTGGAATTAACCTGGATAGATGGTTAAAGGTCGAGTTAATCTGGCAGCTCAAAATGAAAACCACCAGGGTTCTGAGCTGGTTCTACACCAGGGTTCTAAAGGGTTCTGGGCTGGTTCCACACCAGGGTTCTAAAGGGTTCTGGGCCGGTTCCACATCAGGGTTCTAAAGGGTTCTGGGCCGGTTCCACATAAGGGTTCTAAAGGGTTCTGGCTGGTTCCACACCAGGGTTCTAAAGGGTTCTGGCCCGATTCCACACCAGGGTTCTAAAGCGTTCTGGGTTGGTACCACATCAGGTTTCTAAAGGGTTCTAGGCCGGTTCCACATCAGGGTTCTAAAGGTTCTGGGCCAGTTCCACATCAGGGTTCTAAAGGGTTCTGGGCTGGTTCCACACCAGGGTTCTAAAGGGTTCTGAGCCGGTTCCACACCAGGGTTCTGGCCCGATTCCACACCAGGGTTCTAAATGGTTCTGGGCTGGTTCCACACCAGGGTTCTAAAGGGTTCTGGGCCGGTTCCACATCAGGGTTCTAAAGGGTTCTGGGCCGGTTCCACATAAGGGTTCTAAAGGGTTCTGGGCTGGTTCCACACCAGGGTTCTAAAGGGTTCTGGGCTGGTTCCACACCAGGGTTCTGGCCCGATTCCACACCAGGGTTCTAAAGCGTTCTGGGTTGGTACCACATCAGGGTTCTAAAGGGTTCTGGGCTGGTTCCACACCAGGGTTCTAATGGGTTCTAAGCCAGTTCCACACCAGGGTTCTAAAGGGTTCTAAGCCAGTTCCGCACCAGGGTTCTAAAGAAGCTGCAGGGTTCAGGACCGGTTCTATGACAGAACTTTCCAATATCCTTTTACAACCAGATTAAACTAACGGGACGGTCAGAACCGGTTCATTATGGGATGTAAACATGTTCTGTTTTATTTTGACTGAAAAGCATAAAGTTAAGGTTTGAATGACCTCACAGTGAGGCTGACCCGTTCTCCAGGGGGACCTGCTGAACCCGTGTCGCTGCGACGGCTCGGTCCGGTACACCCACCAGCAGTGTCTGCTGAAGTGGATCAGCGAGCGAGGCTGCTGGACCTGTGAGCTCTGCTGCTACCGCTTCCAGGTCATCGCCATCAACATGAAGAGGCCGTGGCAGGTACCGATCCCTCCCACCCCGACCAGAACCTCGGACTCCAACCAGAACTTCTGCTAGAGGTTCTGTTGGACTCTGTGGAGTTAAACTTTAAACACCGGGTTCTGATTAAAGTTTTCTGGACTCGTCCATTCCTAGTCCTCCAGGATCCCCATCCTGCAAGTCTTGGGTGCTTCTCTCCTGATTTAGAGGTCGAGGTTCTGCAGAACCTCAGCTGATTCTGATGAAATGTGTTGAGCAGAGAATCACCTAAACCTGCAGGACTGGATGCTATTGCGAGATGAGATAAGAGGCTTTTATTTTGAAGTTTCAATGTGGTTAACATGTTTCCTGTCTTCAGTGGCAGTCCATCACCATCACCCTGGTGGAGAAGGTGCAGATCATCGCCGTGTTCCTGGGCTCGCTCTTCCTGGTGGCCAGCATCTCCTGGCTGTTGTGGTCGGCTCTGAGCCCTCAGGCCATCTGGCAACGCCGCGACGTCCTCTTCCAGATCTGCTACGGCATGTACGGCTTCATGGACCTGGTCTGCGTAGGTCAGTGTGGGTTCACCTCCGTCATCCGTACCTACGTGATGGATCTAATAAAGGTTCTCTGTGCTTGTAACAGGATTGATTGTCCACGAGGGGGCGGCGGTATACAATGTCTTCCTGCGCTGGCGAGCTGTCAACCTCCACTGGGACGTCCAGAGTTACGATAAGACCAAAGACATGGAGGAGACGAGCACTGGTCCCTCCTCGTTGGGCCCCAGGACGCTCTGGTTGCCTCTGGCCACCTTTGGGGCCAGCGGGCCCCTTCACCCCACCCAGCTGGGGTCACGGCCTTGGACCTGCCTCTGCTTGGCGCCCCTCTGTCCCTGCCTGGTGCATCAGAACAACCTGAGCCAGGACGCCGACTCAGGAGAGGTCGTTATCCGAGTGACATCTGTGTAAGCACCAACCAGGAACTAAGACCCGCCCCCTTCTGGAGGGAGGAGTCAGAAATGTACAGAAGAGCATTTAAATGTCCTGTTTTTTTGCTTTTCTGGTTGCCAAATCTTTGTTTTCTCCTTGAGGCCGGCCCTCAATCTCCAGTTTTCCAGTTCTCCATGTTTTTATACGTAAGTAAACTTAGTAAAATTGGGTTAGTGATCAGGAAACGTCTCGCAGGCTCAAAGGTTGAAATTTTATCTTGTAACCAGTTTGGTGAACCTCCCCCGGTTGGAGCAGCGCTGGTCTCTCTCTCTCTCTCTCTCACATCAATCATCTTTACTGTCGTTAGTGCCAAGAGCTTTAATCAGTGACTAACTTAGTTAGGATCACCGAGGATGGAGCATCTCAACCATCAAGAGTTAATCAGCATCAAAATAATCACAGAAGCCATAAAAACGCATCAAAGCTACAGATTTGGCTGGTTTATTATTCTGTCGGTTCCGATTCCGTAAATTAAGCCAAAAAGCTGCTTAATGATCAAACAGGCAGTTTATCAGATAGATAACACGCGATGTTTACAGAATCAAATTAAAAATAACGTCATCACTGTGATTTCATGACTAAAACACTAAAATAATTCAGCTGTAAAGGTGATTCACGTACCTTTTGGGGTCATTTTAATTTATGCTATTATTTATTAGATGGATTTATTTGCAATGCTTTTATTTTATTCCCCTGATTTGAATCAGCAGGTGGTTAACAGGCCTGATGAGCAAATCCTAAACGAGTCATGTGACCAAACCGGTACTTCAGTTACAGAATAATGAGAAATAATCTCAGAAATAAGAATTAAATCCTAAAGTGTTTGTTTACTGAACAGAAGCAGCAGCAGAACTGTTCGGTTTGTCTTCAACTTGTGTAAACTATATTCAATAATGTTCAAGTTAACTGGCCCAAGTCCAGGTCATGTGACTCACACCTCTGCTCTACACTGGTTGTCATGCTCAGAACTGTACCTTTAAACTTGGGTTTAGGTTGTGCTTAGACCGAAGCCAACGAGCACAGATGGATCTGTTGTTGTGTTTGCTTTCCTGTGAAGTGCTGTCTGTCTGTCTGGTCTGGACCCGGTCCCGTAGCGGTTCTGGTTTTACCTCATTTGGGTCGTTTTGGTGCCTTGAGAGGCTGGAGCAGCACAGAAACAACCTGAATGTGACTCTGCTGTGTTTGTTCTGTTGAATGCAACCCGGTTGTTAAGTATAAAGACTATTTGTACAAACAGAGAGGATTGTGGGTAATTCATGGTGTCAGATTAAACGGATGTGTCTTTGCTGGTAGAGGAGGAGGATCTGGGAGAGGTTCACTTCCTAAAAGCTAAAGTCCATCAGAACGATACAATCACAAAATAAATCTGCAAATCAGATGATATCTGAACCTTTTTTATTGTCGGATCAAAACTAAAACGAGTTAAGTCACAGGAAATGTACAAACCTGATTATAAAGTTTATAATTATTATATTTATATAACATTGCACATATAAAACCAACAGTGTGTACAGAATATACAACGAGGCACCGAGGAGAGCAGCCAATGGCGTGGCTCCGGGTGAACGAGGCGTGTGTTCGGAGTGGCGTTCGGGCTCAGCGGCCTCTTGTGACCCTAAACTAACCCAAACTCGTCTCCGTCTCACATAAACCGGAACCTTCAGTTGATTTTCTTTGGTAAATCTGAGTCTGAATGAGTTCAGGTAGGTGATTAAATCCACCGACTCCCAGACGTAAAACCACATCTGGATTGAGGTCTGGTCCCGGCCCTCCGACCTCCTCCGGTTCAGACGCGACCGCTGCTGAAAGTTCCTGTCTTTGTTCTGAGAGCAGAGTGTGGAGAAACACGGAGAACAAAGGCACAGCGGTTTGGAACCCGATGGTGGTTCTGGCTCCGACCTTTGACCCTGTGGGAGATCACCAGGCGCTGCTCTGGCTCCCATGGCTGCTGACCGACTGACTGTTGCTGTAGCGCTTCTTCACGATCATGCTGATGTAGGCCTTCATGAGCTTAGCGATGTCCATGACCTGCAGGGGACGAGGAGACAAGGTTCAACCACCGAGCCGAACATGAAGTCAGCGTAACATTCATCACTCAGAACCGACCATCTGGGTCTCGAAGACCAGATCCCGTCCCTCCACCGTGATCTTGTAGGCATTGGGAAGCGGCGCTCCGAAGGAAAGGATCTGTTCATAGGGGAAAACCTCCATTGGCCACGCCTCCCCCCGCTTGTACACGGAGATGGACTCTCTGCAGACGCCCAACCAAAGCTCCGATGGGAACGCTCCATCCCGACTCTGGGAGGACAGGAAGTGAGATCACACAGGATGAACACATGAACAGGCCCTTCCTATCAGAACGTAGTCCTGTAGGATTAGGTCATCCCTGTTTAATCTGATGGATTATAGGAGTCTAGACCCACACTGTGTTCCTGGACTGATCTGGGATCAGCTGGAGGAACCAGATCAACAGGAAAGTGATATGTGGAGATTCTGACCTCGACGTTGAAGAGTGTGGATCCGTATCCGTGCCACTCCCTCACCAGATCCATGTACTTCACCATGGCCTGCTCCTGCTTCATCCCCTGAAGCTTCCTCCACTTCTCCATCACACTGGTTTTCACCGCCGCCAACTCCTCCCTCATCCACACCTCCAGGCTGTTTTCCTCCTCCAGTTTCTGCCGACTCAGCGAGCCACTCCTGAAGCTCCGTCTCAGCGTTCCCTCCAGGAAGCTGGAGCGTTTCCTCTCTGACGTCCCGGAACGCTCGGCAACAGAGCCGGAGGTCGGCGTGAAAGTTTTGGCAGAGTTCTGCACTCGAGCCCGAAGTCGGCTCATAGGGAAGACCTGGGACAACTCCGGGGTGTTGGCCTGGGAATTCTGGTCACCCAGGAGGTACTGGAGTCTCAGAGCAGCTAAGAACTGGAGCGTCTCCTCTGGAGCCGGATAGTGTCCTCGAATCACCGCCTCGTGGGCCTGAGGAGGCAGAGACAAAAACACGTTCCTGTAAATTCCCACCAGAGGAACCATCTGGAACAGGGAGGTTCAGCTAACGAGGCTAACTCGTGAGCTTCTCTCCGCTCAGTGACTTTCAACTAAAATTTTAAATGGTTTGTCGTCTCAGAACCAACCCAGACCCAGATGAACCGCTTTTAATCAGGAACAGGAACATTCCCGTTCAGATCTGTTCCTGTCCGGAGTTTCTGCTGATTCCCTCTGGGTGCACTTATTTCATCAGTGCTCCCATTGGCCGAAGTTTAGCGCCCCACAACGAAACATGCTCATTGGTCAGCATCATATCTAGCTTCCTATTGGCTGAGGGGGACTTTAGGGAGAAGAGCCCAGAGGGAAGCAGCAGAAACTCCGGACAGGAACGTTTGAGTTCAGGAGCAGAACCGGAGCCGAGGATAGATTAAAGACAGGGCATTAATCCCACATGTGCTTATTTGTTCTAATTTGGACCCTTTAATCCCTCATATCAGCTGACTAAAGCAAAATCCTTGACATGATTCTCTGAGGTCTACCTGCTCGAACATGAAGGCGAACTCCACGCTGTCCTTGGGAACACTCTCCGTGTCCAGGAAGCAGTAGAGTTTGAAGTAGAGCTTCCAGCCGGTGCCGCTCTCGTCTGCATTTGCCGACATTCTGCAGAACACGGAGCAGGTTAAACCTCGGCAGCGACATGGCAAACCCGGACCACACAGAATCACTCACTTTTCAAACTTAGCGAGCACGTCGGCCACCACCGCGCGGCTCTCGATGGCCTTCTCCGAGCTGTGGTGGTGTTCGAACAGAGCGAACATGTTCCTGCTGTCCTCCATGGCCAGACCTCGGATCAGCTTCTCCACCACCTGATTCGGAGCCAGAAACACAGCTTCAGCTCAGCAGCTTAAACCTCAGAACTCCGTTCCGGTTCCGGGACCCACCTCTCCTGCCGTGGTGTGGGAGTTGATGGTGATCTTGCAGGATCCTCCTCCGTGGCAGTGAACCGTGGTGCTCATGTCCTGCTGGGCTATGATGGACCGGATCTCCTCCTGCGAAGGAACATTTTCCCTGGATCGAGTCTTCTTTAAGGAGTCAAAGGCGAAGGCGGCGTATTGGTCCATCTCTGAGCTGGGGAAGAGCTCACGGATCCTGCAGACAGATTACATCATCGTCACAGGGAGAACGGCACTTCCTGAAAGCTCATGGCTGGACATGCTCACCTCTTCAGGTGGAACTTCAGGTATCGGAGGATGCTCCGGGAGGGGACGAAGGTGCAGGACATGCAGGCCAGGATCTTCCAGCAGCAGAGGTTCCCGGGACCGCTGGGTTGAGGCGGCCGGGTGGTTTGTTTGATCAGCTGGCAGTAGAGCTCGTCTCGGAGCGCTCGGAGCTCCTGGCCGGTCTGCAGGAATCCCTGGATAATGGGAACGGGATCGGTCACACCGTCCAGGTGCTGCAGAGAGCTGAACATCTTCAGGGCTTCATCCTGCAGAGTCGTGTAGTGTCTGCTCTTAGAGGCTGAGGGAGAGAGGCAATGATGTCACCGGTGCTACAGATAATTTGACAGGTTTCCGCTTTTCCGTGTCTCACCAGTTAGGTGGATGTCTCCGTAGGGAAGCGGCAGCAGCGGTGAGTGCAGCGGGTGGTGGCTGTAGCGCAGGATGGGGTTCCTCTTGTAGATCTGCTCCACCACCTCTGAGTTCAGACAGTTCTCCTGCAGAACCAAACCAGACTTTAGACCCGAGCCAGCTTGTATCTAGGGAAAGCGTTCCCAGATGTTCCGTACCCGAATATCCTGGATGAGCTGCTTGGTGGGCGTGTCGATGGGAGCTTTGGAGTCGATGACGTTCTGGATGGAGGTTGCCCAGCGTGTAGCTTCAGTCAGCAGCTTACAGTAGAGCCGGTACGCGTGCTTACGGCCATAGATGATCATGTTCCAGTACCCTGTCAGGAAGCAGCAGAACAGACTCAGACAACATGGCTGACGCTGTAGCCCCGCCCCCCAGTGTGCTTCTGCTCTCACCGCTTTCTCTGAAGACCTTTTCGTCCGGCTGCACCACCGAGCAGAGGCTGTTTAGCACCAGTGTTCCCAGCTTCAAGGCGTTCCGCTCAGAGCTCTTGTAGTAGTCCAGGGAATTGTGGGTAAGCAGGAACCAGCGCTTCTTCAGCTTCAGGGAAGCTCTGGAGCTGTTTTTCATCTCTTTATGGAGCCATCCTGGAGGAGAGGAGCACACCGGTTACCCATGTGTACACACCACGGCTCTTTCCTCTTTCTGTAGGTGTCCGACGTCACCTCTGATGATGAACTCCTGCCCGTCGACGCGGGCGTCTCCTTTGGAGCGCTGCAGCAGAGTGATCCAGTGGTGCATCTCCTCGGGCGTGTCGGCGTTGCAGTGCAGCATACGGTTCGCCGTGATCAGAACAAAGGAGTTCGGTCTGCAATGCAAACGCCTCAGAGTCATGTACCTGTTCTGATAGGTCTCTGAGGTGTTACAGCGGGGTGTGTGAGGAGACGTACCTTTCAGGATTATCTGATGCACAAACGGAATCGATCATTCCCACATCCAAAGTTCCCTAAAGAAACACGGAAAAAGGAAAGACTCAGGAGCAACGTTCAGATGCTGATATCTGACCTTCGCCTGTTTCTGGAAACCAACCATCTCGATTGCTCGCACGCACGCACACACACACACACACACACACACACACACACACACACACACACACACACACACACACACACACACACACACACACACACGATCCAGGTGAAGAAGCAAAACTCCGAAGTCAACCCCTGGTTTAAAGTTCAACTTTCAGGCCGACTGGACAATCAGTAGGAGGGGCGGAGCTTACCAGAGAGGATTCTGTGTCTCACACACACACACACACACACACACGCACGCACACACAAACACACACACACACACACACACACTCTTGTGTCTTGGCTGAACTCACCACAGCGTTCTGGGGGTTGGCCTGCTCGTCGTGCATCTCGCTGATCTCCTGCTCCGTGGAGCCGTGGACCTGACTCAGCACACTGAACCACTGGCTGTAACCATGGAAACAGGACAACAGGTAAACTCCTGAGAGGGTTTGAGTCTATGAGGAATTAAGTGTGTGTGTCTCTGTGTGTGTGTCTGAAGGTGACCTGGCATCCTCTGCTGACTCAGCTATCAGGTGGTAGGTCCTCTCTAGCATCACGATGTCGATCCCGTTCTCCTTCCCTGTGTTATCGATGATTTCTCTGCAGGATAAAAACATTTCGGAGTTTCAATGACACGGATAAGCTGTCAGGATAAACCGTCTTCCCAGAGGAACCAGCTTTTTCCCTACTTGGCGTCGTGCATGTCCAGCACGCCCTTCATCTTCTCCTCACTGTCGTTCTCAAAGTACATGAGCCGGCTCTGCCGCAGCACGAACCAGCGGCGCTTCCAGTTGCGGCGGGACAGCGTGGAGGAGCCCCCCCCCTTCTTGTGCAGCCAGCCCTGCTTCAGCGCCTCCTGCTTGGCGCGGAACCACAGGAAGGTCTCGTCCTTCAGAACGCACCATCGCCGCTTCCACGTGTTCATCAGGCTGCCTGAGGAAAAACATGTTTAGCTCCACCTCCACCCCACCCCACCTCACCTGTCAGGTGTAATGAAACACGTTCAGGTACCTTTGATGAAGAGGAAGCTGTGGAAGTACGGCAGCGTGACGCAGCTGTAGACGGAGTCGCGCCGGTATGACAGCTCATCGTCGTTGTCGAACCGGTCAAAGTCATCCTCACTGTCCTCAAACTGAAACAAAATAAATGAATTCAGCTCTTCCAGTCGGATAAACATCGGAAAATGTCGGATAAATGTTGGATAATCATGTTTGTGGGGAGAAAAGCTGAGCTGAGTCATCAAACTGAAAACTTATTAAAGGTAAAATCCAGATGTTTACAGACAAAAACAAAAACACAAAGTCCAGGAGCGTAAAGAGGAAGTTAGGGATTAATGACCCTGAGGTCCGACTCACAGAGGACTGAGGTCCCTCGGAGCTGAAGCGGTATGCCCCGGAGCTGCTGTAGGTTCCTACAGATCCTCGGTAGTCTGGAGACCACTGACCACTCAGAGAGGCGGAGAAGGCCACGCTGCCGCTGGAGACGATGGCGCCCTCATCGTAGTCGTCCTGATCATAGTCCGAGTCCTCGTCTGGAGGGATCAGCTCCACCAGGTCATCGGACTGAGCCTCGGAGGAGGTCTGAGGCTGGCAGTAGGCGGAGTCTGCGCTGGAGGAGACGCTGTGGCAGGCCGGAGGAACAGGAGGAAGCGGTTGGAGGAGCAGGCCGGATGATGGCAGCGGTGGGATCACGCTGTCGTTGGCGTACGGATCTTCCTCAGACGAGTCATCACTCGTCCGGATCCCGCTGGTCCGCTGCCCGTCAGAGTGGCCATGCTCGCTCGGGTTCGGCGAGTCTTTGAACGCCTCGTCATCAGCTCCAAACCCTTCATCCACCTCCTCCTCCTCACTGCCTCTCCTCCGCCTGCTCTCCTTCTCCTCCTCTCCTACTCCTAAAGAGCTCTCGATGTTCCGCACGCACTCATCAATCTCATCAAAGTTCAGCGACTCCAGGAACTGCTGCGCCGCCTTGCAGGCTTCGTCCTCCAGCCGCCGCAGCTCCTGGTCACGGAGGAGCTGCAGGCGGTGGAGGGAGGCCTCAGTCAGGGAGAGCTCCTGTTGCTCCTTCTGCCTCTGCAGCGCCTGGATCTCCCGCTCCAAACGCAGGATCTCCTCCACCTGAGACGCCTCGTGTGGACGGATCGTCTCCTCCTCAGAGACATCTGCTGACCGCGCCTCCTTCAGGAGTCCAGATGAAGACGCAGCTGCTGCCTGGAGCTGGGCCAGAGCCGCCAGCTCCTCAGCACGCCGCACCTCCTCCAACCTTCTGGTTTCCTCCACCTGAAGCAGGAAAACAGAACAGGTGCCTTTAGGACACATGAAGACGAGCCTAACGTTTACGTTTTCATCACGATAATCCACGTGTTTCATCATAATAAAACATGGAGTCCATCCGACCTCCTTGGCGAGTCGCTCCTCCTCCAGCCTCCGTCTCTCCCTATGGCAACACAAACGCACACCGGTCAGTGGGACTTAAATCCTTTTGTAACACATCACAGATGACAACAACACATCTTCACCTCTCCATCTCCTCCTCCACCTCCTTCTTCCTGCGGCGCTCCTTCTCCCTCCTCTCCTCCAGAAGCCGGCTGAAGGTCCGGCGGGCCAGCTGACCCCGGAGGTGTTTCTGGAAGGTGAGCGCCGCCCAGCGGAGCAGCAGGAACCTCCTCCTCCAGTAGAACGCCCGGTAATTCTTCTGAATGACCACGATGCACTGCAGCAGCTTCCTGTACTGCTTCCTGTAAACCAACAGATGACATCATCGGTTTCACCCAATCCGCTCTTGAGAGGCTTCAGGACGGGTTCAGATGTAACCAGGAGGAGTTGGACCTGGCCACGAAGCCCAGGACGTGGGCCTGGATGATCATGGCTGCTTTCAGAACCTCCACCTCCCTCTGCTTCTCCAGGCGCTGCTCCAGAGACTCCCGCAGGAAAACCTGGGATGGGAAGAAGCAGTAACATCGGGTCAAGAGTCAGTGGGATGAATGCAGACTAGAGCTTCGGGATAAAAGATAAACTTCTGCACCGATGAAAAGAGTTTTAGGGTTTTTCTGACTAATTCTGCAGGTGGGTCATTTTATTTAACATTTAAATCAGCTTTGAGGAGATTCGGCAGCAAAGCTGAACTAAACGGTTGGGAATGACTGTCCCACGTGCACGAGTGCACACGTTAGCACTGATCCATAATCATTACCGCCACAATTAGCACAACAAAAGCCTCAGAGGACCTCAGCGCCCTTCTACTGTTGCTTTATGGGCCTTTAGGAAACAGAACCAGCCACCAGAGAGCCAGAACCAAGTCTGAGACTTAAACACACAGCTGGACTCAGAGACAAGGGGCGGAGCCTGTGCCAACAGCCAGGATGTAAGGGTTTGACCAGGGGACAAAGTGGGCAGGCCCCCAGCACCTGATTTACAGGAAGCAACCTTGTTGATGTAAATCTACTTCCTGTCTGATGCTTTAGCCGGTAAAAGAACGGGGACAAAAACGTGATTTTCCTTAAACAAAGAATGAAAAGACTGAATTCTCTTTGTTATTCTTACCTGGTAACTACAACCCCAGCCCTACGAAGGAAACCCTGACCCTACCCACATTATCATTAATCACAAACATGTCGTTAGTCTTGGTGAAGATTTTATAAATTAAAACGTGTTTTATTCCTTTGGTGGAACAAGAGTTTGAATAATATCAGGTTAATAAAAATAAACGTTTTAATGTTTAAACCTTTACTCGAACATCGCATAATGTCTAACTTTTTTCTTAGTTGAGATGTTTTTGTATTTGGACATTAAAACCACCGCTGAGAACATAAAAGACAAACATGGATGTGACCCCCGGCCCAGTTACCTTGGTCTTTCCCAGCTGCCACTCCACTCCGCTGCTGTCGTAGACCTGCAGCAGCTCTCTGCAGCGCCCCCTGGGGTCATCTGAGGCCACCGTGGCTCCCATCAGCACCTTGTACCTGAGCAGGCGAAGAACCGCCGTCTGAACTCTGAAGCTCCGATAATCTCGACGTTTAACTGAAAGTTTCTCTCTTACATCACTGAAACGCTCTAATTCTGACTGAAGCGGAAACTAAAGGTCAAAGGTGTGAACACGAGTGCTCCCGCTGGGACAGACCTGCAGCAGAAGTCCTGGAACAATCTCCGGACCGGGAAGCCGGTACGTCGGATTTTCACCGTCTCCAACATGCCGGAATATCGGAGCTGGTTTAGAACCACCGTCTGGTCGAACTGGTCGGGCATCTGGATAAGAAGCAGATAAAGATCACTACCGTGGATGTGATGCGTGACCTCCATCCCATAATAAGTCTGGGATCTACACTTGCATCCCGCTCATCCTTCCCTTCCGGAGCAGACTGACGTCAAAAGCTGTGAATCTGCTCCGACTCATCCCAAACCCAAGGTCCCAGGGGACTCGTCACCCTGGTGTGTGTGTGCGCGTGCGTGTGTGTGTGTGTGTGTGTGTGTGTGTGTGTGAGAATAAGGGGGCTTTCATACTGATGGAAATGCCTCCTTTATTCAGCTGATGGTCCTGACTGAATGGTGGCCTTCACCCGTTGAGGAAGGCTCATTAGCATAATTAGCATTCAGTCGTCAGGATGCCCCCTCCGACTTTCCGTCCCGTTTCCTGTTTTTAACAGGCCGCCACAGCCGCTGTTCTGACTATCCGTGCTTCCTCGTCGAATTTTCCTACCAACGCGCATTTCAACAGCTGACTCAGTCTGTCCAGCTTTACTGAAAATCGGTAGCTACTGCTAATTTATTTTATGAAAAAAAGTGGATAGTGTAAGAAGCAGTTTAGTCATTTCGTAAAAATTAAAACATTTGAATATTCTCAGAACAATGACGATTTACCAACTACTTTCACCCATGTTGAGAAAGTGATTCATAAAAATGGAGATTTGTAAGACGTTCTATGTGTCTACCCAGTCCTTTATTAGACAAATTAATCCACATTGAACAAATATGCTTTCCCCCAATACATAGTTATTTGTTTGAATGTATAACTTTGGAGATTATTATACAACTATGATAAATTATATGTATAATATAAAACTTTTGGATATTAATTTGGGACTCTTTCAGAATGACTGTAAACAATGGGAGAAATTTATTGTTTACAGAATAATAACGATATTTTAGAAGCCAGTTACAAGCTAACTGTCAGGTAAACATACAGCAAGCAGTCATTTAATAAAACAACTTAAAGAAATACGTACTGTGACCTTCGACGAGTTGAAAGTAACTAGATAAGTGATGAGATTAAACGTAAACTTCCACACGTAGCACGTCTCGATTTGTAAACAGCCTGTGACGTAATAATCGGCCTGCGCATTTGCCTTACGTAGCGCAATTCAACGGGGAGCACGGATAGTCGGAACACCGGCTCAAACAGCCCTGCAGCTCCATCACACCTCCAGGAGGCTCAGGCCCACGTTCCTTAGGGTACGAAATTAGAATAAAATTAAAAGTTTAGCTTCAGATTAAAATATGGTTCAAATCTCTGATCATCTTTATGTTAGACAGATAAATATATGAGTAAATCAGACAAGGAGGAGCTGCTCCTTCTGAGGGTGAAGGTCAGGGATTAGCACCTCCCTCAGAAGGAGGCAGAAGACATAAATCTGATCCGAATCCTGCAGGTTTGCATTTCCCACAAACATCAATGACACAGCAGAGGGATTAAAGCTGACCTCGCACTGCTCCAGACTCCATTCCTGTGGATGAGATTCCCAAACCCGCAAAAATAAATAAAAAGATCATTTATTAAATGATGTGAAAACTTTCGGATTACGGTCCTCCAAATAAAACAAACAGCTGCATAAAAATCCTCTAAAGAAAAACCAGCTTAAATAAAATCCAACATGGAATCACGGATAAAGGAGCAAAAATAATCCCTATTAACCAGAATCCTAATCCTATTAGACATCACCTTCCTCCTCCGTTTTAACCCTGAAGGTTTGAACATTTCTAATCCCCTCTGATCCAGATCCAGTCCCAAATCGAGTCCATCCTGCATCATTCCAGGAGTCAGATCCTTCTGGTTCAGTGGAGCAAACAGGAACCATCGGAGGAACGGGAACGCTCCACATGATGGTGATGGTGGCAGGAAGAATTCAGGATTTCTAATAAGATTTATTTAGCTACAAACCAAGAACTTCTGCCAAATTTCTGTTTTCAGTTTGGTTGATAAAATCATTTGTTATTTTTCAAATTCAGCACAAATTTGAAATCTAAATGTTGGATTTTTTTCCCAGCTGAATTAAAAATCCTGAATCCGTCATGCAGCTAAAACTCTACAACATCTAAGCCAAATATAAGGAGCGTGCACGTGACTGCACAGCTTCCCATCTGGAAAATGGATCAGGTCTCACCTCACATCCCAGCTCCGCTTCCTGGCATGGTTTTATTTCCCAGATCAGTGCCGAATAACAAACTTCCTAAAACGGCCGAGCCTCTCTGACTCTGTGTGTGTGTTTGTGTGCAACCGGCTCCTCAGAGCTCTGACTCCTCCCACCAGTCTCACACACTACAGAGTCAAACAAAGGCTTTCAAAGCCAGAAACTCCACTCCCCTCTCTAACGGGAGAGAGGAGGAACACAGTTGCCATGACGATGCATCGCCTGCTGAAGCTAATTTGAGCTGGCCACTTGTAGGGTCTGGTGTGTGTGTGTGTGTGTGTGTGTGTGTGTGTGTGTGTGTGTGTGTGTGTGTGTGTGTGTGTGTGCGTGTGTGCGTGTGTGTGTGTGTGTGTGTGTGTATGTGTAAGAGCAGGATGTTTAGATTCAAACAAGGCGGTGTCGTTTTCTGAGTCGTGATCCAAATGAACCCAAACCTTAATCCCAGATCTGAACCACACGTGTGAACCGAGTTTCCACCTGACACCAGTACCAGACTGGGATGGATCTGCTGGAGACGTATTCCATGAGGAAGTCTCCTACCCATCGACATATAATCCTACCTGTCTCAAACTCGTTGCCGAGATTCACTCTGGAATTTTGAGAATGTTCTTGGAAAGTTTTTCCTCTACAATACCCTGGAATTTTTCAGGGAATCAGAAGTTTTCCTTTGAAACTAAAACAGGAGCAATTTTTTTCTTTACATCCTAAGTGACTAAACTAAGTTTATGGTCAAGTCTATGTCCTGAACGAGTCTTCCTGAACGAGTCGTACTGCAAGAGTCAACCTGCACAAGTCGTCTTGCCCGAGTCTTCCTGCCCGAGTCATCCCGCATGAGTCATCTTGCACGAGTCATCCTGCAAGAGTTGTACTGCCCGAGTTGTCCTGCACGAGTCGTCCTGCAAGAGTCAACCTGCACAAGTCATCCTGCAAGAGTTGTACTGCCCGAGTTGTCCTGCACGAGTCGTCCTGCACAAGTTGTCTTGCCCAAGTCTGCACGGGTCGTCCTGCCCGAGTCATCCCGCATGAGTTGCCCTGCCCAAGTCATCTTGCACGAGTCATCTTGCACGAGTCGTCTAGCCCAAGTCATCCTGCACTAGTCGTCCTGCATGAGTCGCCCTGCACGAGTCATCCTACACAAGTCGTCCTACACATGTGGTCCTGGAGGAGAAACCCGGTCGATGCTGACAGAATCTTCGTTGTGTCTCCAGCAGTGGGACCAGTGAGAATCAGCCTTTCCTGTATTAGTTATTATTTTACAACCATAAAAGAGTTTTTACTAAACAGAACCAAACCGGAGGAGAAATGGAGCTTCAGTGGATCACCAGCTGCTCCGTTCATTAACGAACTGAATCTGTTTGTTCTAGCAACTGGAAGCAAAACAACCACATCAAAATAAGGGGGAGTTTAATATTTGGGATGATTTAATCTCTGATTTAATCTGGAATTAGATTCAAGACAAAAACGTCCTGAACTTTTCCATCAGCCCCCCCCCCCCCCCCCCCCCACCGCACACACACACTACACTGTGCTCTCATCAGCTGCTCAGGCTCAAACAGGGAGATGACATGGCCACCTTTCATGGGGTCTTATGCCCTGACACTCTGACCTCCATTCCCCCTGGGGGGCCACTAACACCCCCAACTTCATTAAGCTCCACTCAGAGGTCATCATCTGTCCCTGTTTAATATCTGATCTGAGTCGTCCAGCTGCTCCTGACATGATAATAAACTCTAAAGCTTATTTAACCATCAGTAATTAGTTAATAGTTTACAATGTTAGTCATTAGTTGTTTAAGCATTCAAACTATAGTGATCCTGTTTCTCTTTATAGTCGGTTAGTTTATTATTCTGCTTCCTTACATTTTTTGGCATTTAACTACTTCCACAATTCTTCAACTATTTACACAATTTTGGTATCAAAACGTTCAGCTTGTTCAGCTTATGCCGACAATGACTTTTGGTATTAAAATATTTTATATATTTTGAGATATTCAGCTTTTTCTGTGATTTTTGGTCCCATTGAAATGAATGGGATTGCTCAATTTTCAGCTAAATCCCATCACGTTTTTGAACTCTTACTCTAATAGGTTAACTTTAACCTAGAGACTTTAATCAAGTTTCAACAAACTCACAAGACTTTCAGCTATTAATGGTTAAAAAGCTTTTACATATCTATTACAGTTTTTCTAAAATCACAGGTAGAAGTTGAGGTACGGCTTGAGATTTAAAAAAAAATCTAAAAAATTATAATGGGCAGAGATTGGAGCAATGACCCTCCTTTGCTCCATTTCTGGCATTGTCCTGAGAAAACCGTAAGTCCGATTGAAATGAGACACATGCTGGCTTACAGATAACGGATATACCTTCGTGGTGAACTATAAATCATGAATGTACTCCAAACATTGTGGTTGTACGGTTCATTTGTTTGATAATATTCAAATTTTAAAAAATGTCTCTCACCACCCTAAACTGAAAATTCCACACTAACTTTTGACCTTCACATTTTCTGGAAACAACTCTTTCCAACACCCAGACCGTTTGGAGTACCGAAACAAATTATATCTAAAGAAGTAGGAAGTTTTGTCAGCTTTTCAGAATGAGTTTTATTTTATCTGTAAGTGTTACGGTTCTTTCTCTACAAGCCTCAGAAGGAAGAGAGACCCTGATTCTGTCTCATTGAAACCCATGTTAAAGGAACAGAGATTTTCTCCTCCCATCGGCTTCAGACAGCTAAAATGTTCTCGTCATAGCTTCTAGACAATTCATATCAAGTCTGAACATATGTTAATCTATCAGTTTCAGATTACAGCAAATGTTTCTAAATTCACAGTTCAGCCATTTGTAAAAATGTACCTATTAAAGTATTCTCACTCAAATGCCAGCTGTTTAACATTTCAAATTTCGAGTTTTTAATCAATGTTCAAAGATTAAAGTTTTCAGCTGTTTAGCATTTTTTTTCATTCTCCACCTATATTCTGAGCTTTATTTCACTTGTTGGTGTTTTTTGTTTCTAAATCTTTACATACATTCAGCTCATTTTGACAGTTTAGCTTGGTTTCAGCTTCACTTCAGCTATTCAGCAGCTTCAGCAATCAGTTTCTGAATTCAGCATATGATGCTAATTTCACAGTTCAGCTAAATGTAAAAATTAAACTGTTAAACTAGTTCTAAAACTAAACTAGATTTTTATACAATGTTTGCAGATTTCAGTTTTTTGCTATTTAGGATTATTTTTCTCCATTCTTCTCTTACGTTTTGTGCTTTATTTGCTTGTTAGTGATTTTTGCTTCTACATCTTTCAACACATTCAGCTCATTTAGACAGTTTTGCTTACTTTCAACTTCAGTTCAGCTATTAAGCTGATTCAGCTAACAGTTTAAGCTATCCAGCATTCAAACAACGTTTCTGCAAGAAATGCAATTTATCTAATTAATACTATAATTCGTTATTACTTTACAATATTAGTCATTAGTATGTAATATAATAAGTTACTAGTTAACACTAACTCACTGTTAACTGGTCTGGAAGCTGTTCTGTAGATAAACCAGTCAGCCACTCTAACCAGCTCTGCTGTGCTTCTGCCTGAGTCTGATCCTCCCTCTTCCTTGCCCCTACTGTGGACAGTCTGGACACGCAGTTACACATGTTGACCAATCGCCTGTGGCTTTCACCATAACAAGAGGAGAGGGGGTGACGGCCCCCAATGACAAGCCGGCTCCCGTCGTTCACTTCATAGAGCCGGCTCTTAGAGCCGGTTCGTTCGCAACCGACACATCACTAGTGGCTCTGACACAGAGGAAACTTTAAATGTTTATAATTCTATTTCTGATGGACCAGAACCTTAAAGTTACGAGTTTACTGCACGCCCTAGAGAGCAGAGACAAACCAGAGGGAGAAACCATTGGCCAAAGCTGAGAGATTGTGCGCAGCGGGGGGGGGGGGGGGGGGCTTGAGTTAACCATGTTAGCTTAAACTCGTGTGCTAACATCACAATATAGTACAGATTACTATTGTGTACCAGACAGTTAAAATAGTATTGTAAGTTAATATAATATTAATACTAATGAGCGTCTGTCAGCTGTCTCATACTCGTTAATATCCGTTCACCTAACATAGTTTAGCTTAGAGAGAGGGAGAGAGACGTCTGTCATCCGGTTCTGGAGCTCATGCGGGCTTCTGTGAGCTAGATCCGACCCAGACACCAGCGAGCCAGTTCAGCTGGTATTTTTAAAAGCTGCACACGATCCTTTCCTGGAGGTCTGCGGCGGTTCTGATCAGATTCCGACCCAGAAACCAGCTCGACAGCCCGCTGAGCCGCTCGTCTCTTCTGGTTGTCGGTTCTGACGGTGATCTGAGCTCGAGCGCGGACCTCCCTGACCCGGTAGCGACCGATGTGAGCTACTAGAGGCGTTGTTTCTCTTGTCTAGAAACCCGTGGACTCGATGTCCAGACAGGCTGGAGTTGGTACAGCCTTCATAAACTATAGTTTATCAACAAGAACACAATCCAACACTAGTAAACACACACGGACTGGATCACATGACCTCTCTGCCCTAAAGCTAGCCACTGTCCACACTGAGCTGAGGCAGCGCCTAGCTTCTAACTCCCTTTGGTTACGTCAGAGGTTCAGCTTTAGAAACAAGAGAAAGGAACTTTTTACTAGAAAACTGCTGTTATGTGTTTTATAACCAAGTATCCACAATAAGCTTTTCTAATACTGTTTTTGGACAGAATTTTATATGAATTAGAAAAAATATAACCTGCAATTTGCTCTTTAATATTATGATTATTTTCTTACAATTTTAATAAATCCTCACAACTTATCTCACACACACACACACACACACACACACACACACACACACGGGCGCACATAGACGGTCTCACTCAGAGGCTCACCTTGTGTGTGTTTGGTTTGATGCATCGTATGAAGTACGGGTTAGAGGTGCTGAGTGTCGCCATCAGAGAGTGGAGTGAGTCCTGGAAACCATTAAAACCATTAAAACCAGTTTTACAGTAAAATCATCCAACGCTGAATCTCCCTCCTGATCTGTAACCTCAGTTAGTTTGATTCATCCTGCAGAACAATCGAGACCAGAAACCTCCATTTCTAAGAAAACCCAGAATGGAAAAGTACCGAAACAAAATGATGACGGACAGACAGGCAGACAGACAGAATAAAAACAAAAGTTTCAGCCAATAGGAAACTAATAAATACATTTAAAAATCTATTTTACAAAATAATCCAAAAAAGGCTGATGTGAATGTGTTTCAAAATTAAAGCCCTTAATAGATAAATACATGTGGTTCTACAAAATAAAAGTCCCACATAAATTACTCCTAATTACAAAATCTGAATATCCTTACATAAGTAAACTCTGGCTGCTATAACAGCACCACCCAGTGTTTAATCTTTTCTAGGAATGTGCTTTTATTTTGTTCACTTTAATCCAAGATCAAGACTTTTAACGATTTTATAGTAAATAAACCTTTATTGGGCCTCTTTTAGTGCTAATTACCATACAGACTTTAGTTCCAACTAGAACTGGTTTCATATTAAATGACTCTTCTTTACAGCTGAAGGTCATCAGCCCTACAGAACTGCGTCCAGCTGACCTGAGATCAGGTCTGTAGGTGGGCGAGCTGACTCAGGAACTTGCCTTGAACTGGGAGCTGACTGTTGGTCGTCGGTGTTTGAAGCTGCTCTTCAGCGTGTCCTGCTTGTTCCGACTCACCACGTGCTCAAACAGATCGTAGACGAAGTCCAACCTAAAGGGCAGATGTGACCGGTTCACCTTAAACATGGCTGACTCATCTGGTAATAATAAACATCTGGAATCATGACTGGATTAGGTCACCTGGGAGATCAGGAGGTTCTACATTTACATGATTTCCAATAAAATAAAATAAAAAGTCTCATTTCCACAGGGTTGGAAACTAATTTTCTGTAAATTGGAACAAATGTTTAGAAGAAGTGATGCCGAAACAAAGGAGAAAAAAACGAGTTTTAAATGAAGAAGAAGAAAAAAAAGGCACTTTGGGTTTTTAATATTATTACTAAATAATTACAGTAATAATGGAAAAGTGATGTTTTTTTTTTACTTTTCGTTTTTCAAACATCTTCATGTTTATTGGAATTTTCTAGTAAATTATTTAACTGTGAAGTTTAGATTATGATCTGGGAAACCGTACAGCATCCTCTACAGCTGGGGGCAGAGTCATTTATTATTAGAAGAAATAAAATCATTAGAGACGTCTGCAGATGTTCTGTTGTTCCAGCAGCAGAACTCACCTGCTCTCCCGCAGCATGTTGAGGATGTCGTCTCTGAACGTGTCCCTGTTCTTCTCCAGGATGCCCCTTACATCATACACTACCTGGAACCGGCCACCAGGGGGTGGCAGAGGGTCAAAGGAGTAGAGAAGCAAATGAAAAAACACCCAACTACAGGAAAAAACAACAACCCTGATGTGACGCCTTACCTCTCCTGCATAATGTCTGACACCAAAGTAGTGCACCGCCACACGAGGCTTCACGTAGAACGGGTTTTTCTGTGCAGAATAAGAAAGGTGGGTTGGTCCTAAACCATCAAACACTTCCATAACCCCGCCCCCAACCCAGAGGAAACCTACCGAGTGCTGACTGTGAAGCTTCTCCAGTAACGTTCCATCTGTTGCTTTGGGAAAGTGACTCTCCTCGTTCACCAGCGCCAGGAGACCCAGTTTCTGTACAAACCGGTTTATCACCATTAGGAGTTATTTACCAATTTAAAACTCCGAATCTTTCACTTTCACATGTGAAAGAAAGTAAAAGCAGCTGTTTTCAGATTAAAAACCTTCTCAATCAGATCCAGACACTCTCCGTTATCCATCCAGTCGATGTCCTCCCACACCAGACCCTCTCTGCAGGAAGCACAAACACTCGTAAGAACAGCAGAAGAAGAAAAGAACACAGAGCGCATTCCTGAAGCCGGAGACAGGATTTTAACTCTAAATGAGTTTATCAGCTCTTCTTCTTATGGATGCATTAGAAACGTTGATGATGATGCAGCTTCAGAGTCTCAGCCAATCAGAGAGCTGATCCCCCCCACCCCCCACGATGGAGTGGATGTTTGTGTGTTTTTGTTCTTTTTCCACCACAGTTTTGATGTTTTCAGCCTTCAGACAGGAAGCAGCCGGACTTTGGTGGGTCAGCAGGATGTTTTCTGATGCATTCTGGGTAAGGTTGCAGGAGAGGCGTAGAAATGCCTGTTTTCATTCATGACTCATGTGCTAGCCTTAGCTTTAGCCGCTAACCGGTTCTAGGGGAATACGTTCCAGAGTGAACTCCGAGCCGTGCGCGATGTCCACACCGAGCTGTACGAGTTTCTACGAGGGATTATTTCACAGCTCCAGATTAAAAAGCTTCCACCTACTTGTTGTATTCAAGTTGCTCCAGAGAGAAAATGTGCTTGTTAAAATATTCCTGCAGCTTCTCGTTTGCATAGTTGATGTTGAACTGCTCGAAGCGATTAACCTGCAGGGAACAAAGTCCATCGCATTAGTCCGGTAACAGCTGACAAAACGGCTGCTTTTTGGTGATTTGTCTGATTCACGACTAAAACACAAAGTTTGGGTTTATAATAATTATAGTAATAATAATGAATTTAATTTATAATGCCCTTTATTTCAAAAGACCTTAAAGGGCTGCAGGCAAGCAAAAACCCTAGGATACAGTTGAGGGATACAAAGGTAACAGGTTAAAACCTAAGCTGAGCGCCAGCTCGGGTTTAAAAGCTTTGCTAAAAAAGAAAATGTCTGAAGATGACTTTAAAACAGGCAGTGGGCTAAGGAGTCCTCAGGGTGCCAGGGAGGGAGTCCACAGTCGAGGGGCAGCGACCTCCCTGGGTCTAGAGGTTGGATCTGGGAATGTGCAGGTCGTCAGGGTGTGCTGAGTGGAGGTCACAGGCGGTGTGATGGGAAAGTTCCTTTAGGTGAGAGCGTGTGTGGCCCCGGATGCACTGGTGTGTTAGGGCGCAAACTGTTCAAATCTCATCTAACTCATCATTTTAAAACATATTTTGGGTAATTTTCCCTTCAAACTCACCTCAAAGTTCTCAAAACCAAAGATGTCCAGGATGCTGATGGATTTGAAGTCCTCTTTTCCTCGGATTCGGTTGTTGAGCTGATGGATGATCCAGTTGAAACACTGGGAGTAAAGAGCCATGGACATGGAGTCCCGGGAATCCACCGCCTCCATGAACACACCCAACCACAACACCCTTAGGTTTGTTATTTAATATTTAGTCATCTCTGCTTACACAGTCATATTTCCCATATTAAAGCATTTTCCAGGATTTGGAAACTTGTGAGAGAGCTGATTGGCTGACAAACACCTAAACATCAGCTGACCTGTTCAACAGTGAGTGGAGTGGAGATCTCCTCCCCCCTGAGGATCATGGACCGGTGGGTCAGAACTTCTGCCAGCTGCTCCGAGTTCAGACCCAGAAGTTCTGACGTCCAGCTGAGAGCTGCAGAGGAAAACCGTCCTTCTGATCAATAATCTGTCCTGAAGACCCGTAACCTACAGTCAGGATTAGGATTAGGGATAGGAGGACTCTTACCTGATTTGTGCGAGACCTGCGCCCCCCCCGCCGTCATGAACTCGATGTTGCCCGCATGAAGAATCCCGGCCAGGAGGCGAAGGACCTCACTGATGTTTTCCTCGGAGAACTGCATAGTCCGCATGGCGTTCTGGAAGGAGCGACGATGAGATGGAAGAGAAGCTCAGGTTAAACTGACCAGATTCTGGGTTCTGGTTCAGATCCAGAGAGTTTGGGTCAGAACCAGAAGATCCATCCTGAGGAGATGATTGGCCCTCAGAGGTTTAGGCCGATCTCAAACAGGCTTCAGTTTCTTCAGAGAGATCACTTAAGTTTTTAATTAAACTCCAATCCTTAAACATATTTATGTTGACGTTAGAAGAATTATTAGTTCAGGCCCAACCGGGCTTCCGTATGAAAACAGCAATCACACCAGAACATCCTGGAAAGTTCCCTCATCATTGATCGTCCTGTCGCCGAGGCAGCTGGACTGTCTCAGGTAGTGGTAGTTCTCAGGCTGGGTCAACCCGAACGACTCTGCAAACACACACACACACACACACACACACGCACGCACGCACGCACACACACACACACACACACACACACACACACACACACACACACACACACACACACACAAGATTAATACCCCAGATAATCTCCAACAGTCTGAGAACAAAAACAGAAAGTCGAGACGATTCTGCAGATTTCGTGTTTTTGTCTCAGCTGAACCTTAAAGACCAAGTTCACCGGTTTTCCAACACATCTGCAGTGGGATATACGAATGTCTTGTGAGGTGATTTCTGCGAGAAAAAAAGCTCTGGTGCTCCTGTTTCAGGAACTAGAAGTTAGCCGCATCAGAGCTGAGCTTAACAAGACAGGATTTGGAGTCTTACTTCCTGATATTTGGACATCTCTCCTCTGATTGGCTAACAACCGCACAACTCTACCACTGACTCTGCTTGCTCTGCAACGTTGATGTTTTACCTCCACAAATAAAAGCCTGGAGGATTTCTGTTATGTGGTGGAGTTGCTAATGCTAACAGTTAACTTCTACTAGCAGAGATGTTCTCAGCTGTTTCCTGGACGCTAAACCAACAACAGCCTTCCCCCTCATGAGTCCAGATGGGTGACTCCATGAATGTTAAGTGACATTGTGACGTAAATCTGTCAAGATTTTCTAATCCTGGAGTTTCACCGTCTGTTTTCTATCAGAAGCTAATGCAGGAGATAGGTGTAGGAGACTATTCTCATGTTCAGCCTGCATGAAACAGAGTAACCCTTTATAACATAATACATTGTTTTTAGTGATCTTGCTCTTTAATAACTCACCTCTCTGCTGCCAGTTGGCTCCGGCTAATATGGCATAGAATATGTGATAGTTTCTCTCTCCTGGGTTCTGACGCACAACCCGGTTCTGCAGAAGAATGAAAGGACCGGTTACTACACCCGTTCATGTTTGAGCTGGTGTGAAGTCTGGTTGAAAAAACCAACCAGCTCCTTTATTTAGTAAATAAATGTTTCCCAGCAGCTTAGCAGATGTTTTTATTCTCCTGTTAAACCGGATTCTGCTGCAGCAGGAAAAACAATTACAGGTTTGGTGGGAAAATGAATCATTCTTACTTTTTCTAGGAGATCTGTGGTTGGAAAACGGTCAGTCAAGGAAAAGAGCAGTCAGCCAGGAGGCAGGAACACCAGGGCAGACCAAATACACTCATCATGTTAGCGTTAGCATGTTACCATGTTGATCTTTGTTCAGATTAGCCTAGCATTAGCAACTTCAGGGAAGTTGCAGTTAGTATACATCTGGCTTTTGTTACCTAACCTGTAGGTAACCTGATGTAGACCTGACTTTAGTAAGCTATGCTAGCCTGCTAACCCTTTAAGAAGAAAAATATGAGAAAACTAAAATGATTACTGATGCTATCATGAGAGATGCAGCGATATTCTAACATTTCTAACCAACTTTAGCAGCTCTGACCCTGATAGCCGCTCCAACTTAGTCTTTTTATTGGGAAACAAGCAGAAACAGGAAGTGGGATTATCAGGATACAGTCCACAATCCTGCCCCCCTGGATGTTTCCCTTCTGGCTGAAGTGCAGCTGGACAAACTTCCCAAAGCGGCTCGAGTTGTTGTTGTAGACCGTCTTGGCATTTCCGAAGGCCTCCATGATGGGACTGAGGAGGAAAAGAGGAGCTCAATCATCAGCAGGACAGGTGGGAGTCGTCTGATCCAGCCAGGTGAGTGGTTACCTGCTCTCCAGCAGCGCCTCCTCCACATGTGAGGTCTGGTCTCTGCAGGAAACCTTCAGGGAATGCTGGCTCATGGCCGACAGGAATCTCAGGATCAGCTTGGTGCTTTCGGTTTTACCAGCTCCACTTTCTCCACTGAGGGGAGAAGAACACACCTGTGAGCTGCTGACCTCTGAGTGATGAAACAGGAAAGCAAACATATGAAGCATCTAGAGTGGCTCTACATGAACAGCTATTAGTTTTATTTGTGTCACCATCCTTTCTCTACATCTTCAGGGAAAACCATCCCGTTTTAACCACTAGAGGGTGCTCCGGTCCCTGACTAACCACATCACTCCTTTGTGATCTTTACCTTTGAAATGAGAAATAAAAGATGAGAAGAATAAATGTGATCATTAAATCATTTCCTGTGTTAAACTAATCCGGTAAACTTGGAGGTCCAGAGATGCGGCAGCGTTCCCTCTGGACTTCCAGCTGCTAAAACGAGTTCCAGATCCAAAGTAAAAGCTAACCGATGGAAGCTGAGAGACTAAAGCAGTAACAGTAGATTATTATGAAAGGAGATACACAGAGCTCCACCCCCGTTACCACGGTGATCGAGGGTCAGACCATCACTGGTCTGATCTGGAATCACGCAGCCTGGAGCTGATTCCAGGTCTACGGAAACATGGAATAACAACCTGCTGACGAGGAAAGGCATCTACTTGGAGCTTCTCCTCGGTCCCACAACTGTGGGATGTCTCACTCCCCTCAGATTAAAGTAAAAATCTAATCTCATTCAGATGCGTAATCTCAATCTGAGACAGTGACCCAGAACACAAATGTGTGTAAACTTGTTCTGCTGCAGGTGGGATTTATTCCACACTACCGCTGAATCGGACAGCTCACCCTGCTGCAGGACCACAGTGATCCCAAAGGTCGGAGAACACGTTCCTGACACAGAACAGAAGTAAAGCAGATCCAAACATCCAGGATGTCTGCTTCCAGCGGCAGACGTGAACGTGATGCTTGCATGTTCGGATGTTATGGCAGCAGACTGGGATTTAGAACACGGGAAGAGACAAGAGTCAGGGTTCTGACTGGAGCTCCGCTGCTTCCCGTTTGGCTCCATCCATCAGGAGCTTCAAACCCAAACACCAAAAATGTTAAAGTTCACATAATCTTCCCCATATTTAATCCAGAAACTCCATGTTCTGGTTCCACACCAGAACCTGATCCAGAAGATCCACCTTTTGTGTTGGTAATAAAGCAAAGTTCCTCTCTGCCCCTGAAAGAAGGTTTGATCCTGTTCATTAGGTACAGTTGTCACACACGCACGCGCGCGCGCACGCACGCACACACACACACACACGCACACACACACACCAGGAAGGAGGGAGGCTTTAGAAACCGCAGAGCCTGGATGGGTCTGGCTCAGACCCAGAACTTTGTACACCAGCAGAGTTTCTGGGAACGGACCAGAACAAAAACAGTGAGGTGATCAATTCCCAGTAAAAAAAGAGGCAGATTAAGATTACATTACTTCCTTCAAAGAGCCTGACCTCACACCTACAGCTTGTTGTGAAGATTCTGATTAACTCGCCTCCCCAACAACACAAACAGAACTTCTGGACCTCCATGGGCTTCCTGTCCACTTCATTCCAACACAAAGACCTTCACCAGCATCCCAGGAACACCGAGCCGGGCTGAAGAAGTTCTCTTCTCTGGATTCAATAATAAACAAAATTCCCAAAAATCCTTTCATGCCACAAATGTAGACCCCGACCCTGTGGAGGACTGATGGAGTTACGGTCGCCTAGGCCAGATCTTCAAAGGATAACACACGATCTCACATGAGGTCAGAGTTCATGTGTTCACGTGTGGAAGACCCTCAGCAACATCAAAGATTAACCCTGAAAAACTAGCCTGATTTTGTGTTTGCTAATGTACATTAGCTTAGGTGGCCATCTTGTATCATTACAAACAACCACATAGACCCAGAGGAAAAAATATCACTCTAGTTTTGGCTCGGAGTGATAAACAAACACGAATCAGTCGTCCTCCAGCAGAGATGATGGGAGCAGACCCAGAATAGTTCATGTACATCACACTGGCATCAGGATAAAAATAGAAACTTGTGCTTGAGATGCCTGATCCAGATGAGATAAACAAGTCTCCAGAACGGATCCCTGCACTACACAGCAGAACTCTTCCAGGCTTGTGGTATTGGTGGAGATAAAACATCAACATTGCAGAGCAGACGGAGTCAATGGTAGAGTTGTGTTGCTGTTAGCCAGTCAGAGGAGAGATGAGACATTTATTAGACAATTATAAGGCATTCCTTCCTACTGGAGGCCACTGCACGTGTATTGATTAAATGAGTGTCCCACACCTTTAAAATGATACAATCTGGTTTTTAATCCCAATCTAAATCTTTGGGAATAAAAACCCATCTGAGAAAACACAAACAAATGTACAGACGCATCCTAGAACCAACATGGCCGCTCTGACACAATTCCAGCCTTTAGAACAAGATAAACTAGTCAGAAGAAGCAGGAAAGAACTCCACTAAATCCCAGGAAAACTCATCCCTGTGAGGCATGTTTTCACAGAGCTTTGCTGCCATTCTCTTCTGACCCCAGATGCCGGAGTAAATAACGAGACTCGACTGTTGAGTTAGCCTCACACCCGCCTCAGGGGTCAAGAGGTCAGGGGCAATATCCTGGGTCTGGGTTACAACGGTTAGCTTAGCGCGAACGCTTCTGCAGAAACACAGAAAACCTCATCAGAGAAGAAACACCTATCTCAAATCTGACACCCATCTTCTCCAACTGGAACGGGTTCAAATGGAGTTCAACGACAGAAATCTGTGAGACAAATGACCCGTCCGTCCATCAGGTCATAGAATCAGCAGGTCCAGCAGGGAAGCCCAGACCTTCTCTGTGGTGTTCCTCTCCCAGACCACAGACAATGGTTATTCCCACCAGGAAGTTCTGGATCTCCTCCCAGAGCCCCGAAAACCTCGCTCTCTCCAACTGTCACTCATAAAAAAGACCAGAAGGTGCTTGAACATTTTTAGAGTAGTTGAAGGTCATAGATCAGAACCACATCCTCTCCACGTCTCCATGGAGATGTGATGGTACGGGTTTATCCAAACTCACTAACCTGTGGGTTATGCCAGGCGAGACCCGACCCGACACCTTGGGTTGCTCAGGGCCAGCTCCTCCTCTGGGTCTGGTTCCAGTTTTTCCACCAGATGTTGGAACCAGACTCTGAAGATCTGGGGTCTCATTTATCAAACATTACGTAGAATCCTTACTAAAACCGTACTTAAGCTCAGCAAAAAAAATGTACTTACGCCCAGCTAGGTTTGTGATCTATCAAACATGGAGTACGCACAGCTGCACGCAATCTCCGCTTTATAAATCAGAAACTATCTAAAAAGGTTCTCAGCTGCATTTTAGTCACATCCCGCCCTCACCACGCCCACTTACTGCCATAAATAGTCAATGCAAAGTGCCTTGTGGATCTCATGCATATACATAAGCCAGCTGTTGCAGCGCTCCGCCAATGACATGGCAACCGTAGATCAAGGCAGATCAAGGAAGTGCAATTTCACAGAAGCAGAAATTGAAGTATTTGTGGGTGAGGTGGAGAAATGAAAGGAAGTGCTTTTGCAAAACAAATAAGAGAAAATCCACGGAGTGGCACAGCGTTGCTGAAGCTGTCAATGTTGTGAGTTCTTCAGAGAGATCTGTGGCGGATAAAAAAAAAAGGTCCAATCGGGATTCGCTCACCAGACTCCCAGGTGAAAGTCACGCTCGCTAACCAGTCACCCAAACAGAGATCTCCCTTGTCCAAGTAGCCAGGGCGTATGATCAATCAGGTCACAGTGACAGGACACACACACTGTCACAGACGCATGACATTCTGTCTCAATCTGTCCCCCTGCTGATATTCTGCATTCCCTATTCTGCGCTTCAGGCTGTGTGTGTGTGTGTGTGTGTGTGTGTGTGTGTGTGTGTGTGTGTGTGTGTGTGTGTGTGTGTGTGTGTGTGTGTGTGTGTGTGTGTGTGTGTGTGTGTGTGTGTGAGTGTGAGTGTGTGTGTGCGTGCGTGTGGGGGGTCTTGTTCTGTGTAAAACGAAGCAGTACAAGTGATAATGCTACAGGATTTCATAATTTTATCCTTCTCAGCAGCAGCACTGCAGGTGCTCTCCATGTCCAAAATGTGCGTAAACCAGGTCCTTAGTCAACTTAAAGTTGCGCACATTTTTCCGCTAAGTTTTCAGTCATAAATCCCAAAGTTTGCATGGAAAGTTGCCTATGCAGTTTTCTGACCCCGTTTTGTGCGTAAGCAAGCTTGATAAATAAAGCCCCAGGTCACTAACTAGACATCCCTGCTTCTCCGGGCCGGTTTGGGTCCTGAAGGATTACGATGGACCAGTTAGTCAGAACATACGATCACCCCGGTGCAGAAAGTTCTCCTCAGCAGAACCCATCAGGACCAAACCGGACAGTAGAAAGACCTCAGCCATAAAGTCATAATAGTGTTCATGTGCTGCCTGGCAACCTGTCTGCATCAGGTGAGTGTGTGTGTGCACGTGTGTGTGGTGAAAAACGCAGAGTGGCAAACGTGAGCTTTAATGAGCAGATGGTCTTATGACACCCCCCCCCCCCCCCCCCCACACACACACACACACACACACACATCAGTTAGTCTTATATGCCTCCCTCTGCCTGCATCTGATTACCCACAATCCCCAAATCCTACAAGGAAGATTCCTCGACTAAAAGTGCCACTGAGCAAATTTACAGCTCCGCCTTCTTCCATGTGTGTGTGTGTGTGTGTGTGTGTGCCAGAGCAGCTCACCAGCACTTCTGGAGGCTTATTTATAAACTCAGATGTTTTAATAATAACTGATAAATTATCAGATGGGGCTGTGCAGTGGCACAGTGGTTAGAGCTGTTGCCTTGCAGCAAGAAGGTCCTGGGTTCGCTTCCCGGCCTGGGATCTTTCTGCATGGAGTCTGCATGTTCTCCCTGTGCATGCGTGGGTTCTCTCCGGGTACTCCGCCTTCCTCCCACAGTCCAAAAACATGACTGTTAGGTTGGTTGGTCTGTCCAAAGTGTCCTTAGGTGTGTGAGTGTGTGCGTGCATGATTGTTTGTCCTGTGTGTCTCTGTGTTGTCCTGCGATGGACTGGCTCTCTGTCCAGGGTGTACCCCGCCTGATTGCCCATTGACCGCTGGAGATAGGCACCAGACATCCCCCCGCGACCCTACGTGGACAAAGCGGGTTCAGAAAATGGATGGATGAAATTATCAGATGTTTTAATAATAACTGATAAATTATCAGATGTTTTAATAATAACTGATAAATTATCAGACGTTTTAATAATAACTGATAAATTATCAGACGTTTCTGGCCTTCAGCGTCTCTGCTGCTTCAGGTTGAAGGTGAAGTGTTGATGTGACGTGCTTTAACTGTTTTATTCTGATTTTCTCTGATGACGCTTGATTTACACGGCGTGTGATTAAACCAACCAATCAGAAGCAGCCGTTTCTGCTTCAGTTTTAAGGCTTTCTGCTTGGGGGTAACAGTTAGCGACTAGTTAAACATTCACAAGAGTTTAACCTCATGCTGCTTTGGGGTCTGAAGCCCTGGTCCTCCTCTACACACGGATTATTCCAGGATCATCCCGAAACAAAAGAATCTGAACCATCCTGTCTTTAACATCTAAACTTGCTTTTCTTTAGATTGTTTTGTGTGGAAAACTGATTAATCACACTTCCTCTCTCCTTTGAGGGGATTTAAATGGCTGCATGATGGAGAAGTTGTTAGCATCTTTGCCTCGCAGCAAGAAGGTTGCAGGTTCAAAACTCTGAGTGGAGTTACATGTTCTCCCCATGCATGTGTGGGTTTCCTCCGGGTTCTCTGGTTTCCCCCACAGATCACAACATGCCCTTTAGGTTACCTATTGTGCGTGGCTTCGGATAAAAGCGTCTGCCTAATAAATAAACATAAATAATTCATTAATCTCAGATGCTCTAAATGGGTAAATAATCTGAGTTTGGGGCTGTTCTGTATTCTGATCCAGTTGTGTCCTCGCTGAGCCGACGCTATGGGTCAGAGGCCACGACCTGCAGCTTCATGAGCCATCGACTCTAAAAATCAGCTGAAAAACTTTGAGTTCAAGCCGGAAATGCCGGATTATTCTCCGGTAAAGCAACGGCAGACGGATGAGACTCGGAGACATGAAGGGACACAAAGCAGACGGACTTGTTCCTGCGACTGAAAGCAGCTTTGTGCAGCTCTCTCCGTGTTTGTGTTTACGCCTTTAGCTCTGCGCTCCGCTGCACTTATTCTTCCCACCGACCAACATCCTGCAACACAAAAGACTTTTTGTTTTCCTCCACAGAAGAAACGGAGGCCGGAGACGACAGCTTTATTACATTACACTGGTTCTAGCTGGAACAGCAGCAGCTAGGCGGTTTAGCTGCAGACTTTAACCTGTGATTATAAACCACAGCCTCTGAATCACTCCGGGTGGAGATCATCTCGGGCTTTTCCACCAGGCTGTGGTGGATCTGGTTTAACTCGGACACTCAGCTCCTGATCTCTAGTGTTGACATACTTTCTGTGTTTTACAACAGCTGGGTCCTTTTACAGCAACAAGTGTGCTGCTTTCATCCAATAATGTCCTTCTATCAGGAGCTGGAGGCGGGATCAGGGAGTCCAACGACCAATGAAATCCAGTTTAGTCTCCGAGTCGGTTTCACTTTTCCTCTTGGTTAAAGATAAAATCCTCAGCCTGGTATAACCAAAAGCATCTCGACTGCTGCGTCTCCAACGTAAGCATCAGGTAACAGCAGACTTCATAGCTTGGGTTGTAACTTCCATAGATCACGTAGAATCATCTACAGTGAGTTCTGCCTCAGCCTTCATCCATAAAGCCAGCTTGGTGCTGCCTCCAGACGTTTCTGCATTTCCTGCTGATTTCTCACTGATCCTAAAATGCCCTGGAAACCAAACCCAACGATCTAAAACCAACTCCTTCGTTTAAACGCATCATCCTCCTGTTAGCCACAGCTGAGATTACATCAAACATAAAAACAGCTTTTAAAACGTCAATTTGTCACAAATCACACCAAAGCCTTCGTTAACGTGGTGCTTGCCAGTAAAACCTGCTCAGAGGCTTCACTGGGTTCACTGGGTGGCTCGTTATCCTCACAGCCAATGGAAGGAGGCCAAAGGGGGTCGTAAACCAATAGCAGCTAATTACCAGCAGACGCTCTAATTCTACCTTTAAACTGTTTTAGGCAGCAAAAGAACCTAGAAGGGCGGTTGTCATGGCAGCCACCCCCCCCCCCCCCCCATAATGAAGGGCTACAATTACTCCTGGAGGCTTTTCTGCACCAACGTTTCTGATAATCACGACTTTACTGGTGAACTATGCTGCAGGTCTGACGCGCGACTGGGACCACACAGCTGGACTGGAAGTGAGCATCCAGGTGTGTTGCAGACAGGTGAGCATGGACAGCTCGGTAAACACATGTGAAGCTGGGTTTCTATTCATGTCAGTTAGAGAAATAAATAAATACCTGACTATTACATCATAGCAAAGTTTTTACTGCTTTCAGATTCAAACACTGAAACTCTGATATTTAGGCTTTAAAGTCAGAAAACCTCAGCGTAACGCGACGCTTCCGCGTTCCGAACAACCGGCAGTTTCGTTGTTAAACTACAAGAAAATAAAAGCAACAACGAAAATAAAAACGAGTTTGTTAGGGTTGAACACAGCTGATGTTTTGGTAGAAGATAAAGTACATCTAGACGTTAAACATTTAATATGTAACGTGACGGAGGTGCCATTCCACCGAAGGTTATTTACCCTCTCTCCACAGATGCCTCTGACACAGAGCTAATCTGAATGAGACTGCCTCAAGGTCTCATGCATTTGCTTTTAAACTGCTTCCTTTCCAGCTCAAGAGAAGAATGAAGATAAAGGACACTTTCCTTTTAATAAATCAAAGAACTCTATTTTTAATAAAGCTAATCAAACAAAGTGTTAGTCAATAATATGATGTTAACCAATCTGTGAAATGACAATGTTATGATTAGTAAACTTTAATAAGTAATATGACTTTAATCTAGCTGCACTAGACATGCTGACTACACATAATGTAAACGCACGACACATTTGGGGCATGTGTAGATCAGGTGGTAGAGCGGGTTGCCTCATGATCGGAGGGTCATGGGTTCGATTCCAGCTCCCGCCAGGGGTATCCTGCTGTTGTGTCCTTGGGCAAGACACTTCACCCAACTTGCCTGTGTTAGTGGTGGTCAGAGGGGCCGATGGCACCAAATGGCAGCCTCGCCTCTGTCAGACCTCCCCAGGGCGGCTGTGGCTACAAGTAGCTTACCATCACTAGCAGTGTGTGAATGTGAGAGTGTGTGAAAGCGTCTTTGGGTGTCTTGAAAAGCGCTATATAAGTTCAATGCATTATTATTATTATTATTATTATTGCTTTTACTCATCCAATCGGAACCTTCCTTTCTGAAGCGTGGCATAGTCTCTGTGGTGTTTATAAATCTGCCAACTTTGATTCGACCAGAAATCAAAACATCCAGATTAATAAAACCAGTCCCCACGCCATCTTAGGCCAGTTCTCTGAGTTCTCTACAGTTCACTGCAGTTCACCGCATGCTAAAAGGAGTATCAGACCGGCCACCTGGACTTCCTTTTTAAGCAAAGAACCAACAAGCTGGATAAAATATGTTGCATTTTACCAACCAAGCAACGGTTCCTTCCAGAATAAAAGCTGAACTCACTGACCCAAAGGGGGTCCATCTGACGCTGTCAACCAACTGTCGCTTTTTACCTGGAGACAATCCAAAGACTAGTCTGTCGTACTGCTGACGCTGTTTCATCGGCTCCGGTACCGAAAGGGGGGTTCGAGGACCTGACATTCTGGATCTGTACGGAGGTCTCCTCCTGAAGGGTATGTGTGGAGCGACAATATGGCGTCTCTTGTGTTTATGAAACTCCGATCATGGCTAAAAGTAAAACATCACAACATCATTCAGACTTGCTTCCCCGGATATGAGAGTTCTGATGACAACATCACTCACACATACACCATTCATCTCACGTCTCATTCACACCAAGATCCATTCATTCACTTAGAATTTAGAGTTAGTCTTGTTTAAAATTGTTTAGAAATAAATCTTCTTAAACGTTTTAAAGGTGACTCTCTCTTCTCTTGTCTCTCAGTTAATACGAAGTGTTACATAATCCCTGCAATAAAAAGTTCCAATCTTCTGGTTAAAATAACCCAAAGGTCCACAAGATTGATTTCATATTCATTATGGAATCTCATGTCTTATGGTCCATTAATTAGATGTAAATTAACCCCTTACAATTATATATAATAATCTACTGTGTTTACATCTGGGTGAGAGGTCACGTCCACACAAGAACACCGTCTCCAGCCCCAAGTCAGAGCCGTCCTGAATAAAACCTAGGACCATGGAGATTACTGTTGTAGATCATCTAACACATCTTTGTACAGATGATCAAAAAGCTACATCTCAAAGCTAACAGAGTTTAGCACAAAGCTCCCAGAACTGTTTTTTATTGTTTAACTAGCATGTACTAGTTAGATTAAACCACCAGGTACTTTACGCCTGTATAGTGACAATAAAGGCCTTCTATTCTATTCTATTCTATTCTATTCTAAATAGCTAACAAGCTGAGGTCGGTAAATGATGACTACGTCCATCAAGGAGTTTTATCGGAAAACTTTTACATGGATTGGACCGGAACACATATTCGATTCTGGAAAAAAAGTCACTGGGACAAACATGATTGTCTTAGTTACAATAAATCTCTAAAGTCCTCTGAACTCAGGATACCTCGACGACCATAAACATCCTGCACAGCTAACCCGTCTCTTTAGCTCAGCTTTGGGTCCTTAAGTACTTTTAAAAATAACCTTTTTGATGTCAGAGAAAACAATGGAGCTGGAGCGGATGTGAAAGTTGTTCAGCTGAAGAGGAAGGATGTGAGGAAGGAGCGCGGTGGACAGAAGATGGAGAGGCAGGGGGGTGAAGCCACACAGCACCAGGAGATGTGTTACAGAAACCAGACATGAGCGAACGAGCAGGAAGCTGCTCAACACAATACGCGTTTCTAGTGACCCGGTCATTAAAAACCTTATAGATGATTAGAGTCGTACCTGATCAGGACGCACTGGTTCTGCAGCCTCTTCCACAGTGAGCGGTAGCATTCGTTAGCGATGGCAAAGATGTGGGGGGCGATCTCCCCGAGGTGGTGGCGGCTGTAGAGCTCTACTGTGGGTCGGTCGTAGAGGCCGGGCAGGGACTGGTAGGGGTTCACTGCCGCCAGGATGGAGCCAATGTACGTCTGTGGAGCAGCATAAATATACATCAGCTGTAGCTCAGAAGGTACAGCGGGTTGTCCAGTAACTGGAAGGTTGCAGGTTCGATCCCAGCTCCAACCAGAGAATGCTGCTGTTGTGTCCTTGGGCAAGACACTTAACCCACCTTGCTGCTGGTGGGGGTCGGAGGGACCGGTGGCACCTGTGCTCAGCAGCCTCACCTCTGTTAGCTTGCCCCAGGGCAGCTGTGGCTACATCATAGCTCATCACCACCAGGGTGTGAATGTGTGTGTGAATGGGTGAATGATACTCTGACTCTGAAAGGCACTACACAAGTGAAGGCTGTTTATCATTAAATCAGGTCTGTCGTCTCAGATCAAGCCATCTCAGCAGTTTTAGTCTTGACATTTTTAGTCCCTTCCAGAATGATCCGCTTCAGGAGCCGTTTTAGGCAGAAAATTCCGAAGATCAACCACAGACAGAAAACAAACTGCTTTCTGAGTATTTAAAGAGGCAGTAGAGACCCACATGGCGGCGCAAACGGGATTTTTGCATAATACATCCCCTTTGAAATCCATCACAACCTAGGCAACCATCAGGAGTTTCATCTTACAGAAAGCAGCCAAATCTCTGATTGTTTCCAGGCAGCAGAACCTCTCTGGCCTTTTGCTTCTCACGGATCCAAACTGCAGCTTCTCCTCCAGCATCAGGTTTCAGAGTTCAGAACAAAAAAAAAAAAAAAAAAAAAACAAAGTGCTGACCGAGAAGCTCGTGGAGCCAGAGTGGATCTTGGCTGCAGCAGCGACGCTGCGGTGGTGACTAATGCCTGGAAAACGCAGCAACTCAGCAGCATCTCTGAGCAAACAACTCCATGGTCCTATTAATAGTCTGGATGTGAAAGGTTGATGCAGTAGTCACTAGTTGGTTACATTAAACCAGCAGGTATGAGTTAGTTTAAACCATCAAGTACTAGTTAAACCAGCATGTACTAGTTAGATTAAACCACCAGGTACGAGTTGGATTAAACCACCAGGTACTAGTTAAACCACCAGGTATGAGTTAGAATAAACCATCAAGCACTAGTTAAACCAACAGGTACTAGTTAGAGTAAACCATCAAGTACTAGTTAAACCAGCAGGTAGTAGTTAGATTAAACCACCAGGTACTTGTTAAACCAACTCGTACGAGTTGGATTAAACCATCAAGTACTAGTTAAACTAGCATGTACTAGTTAGATTAAACCGCCAGGTACTAGTTAAACCAGCAGGTATGAGTTCGGTAAAACCAGCAGTTAAATTAAACTAGTAGGTACGGGTTAGTTAACATTAAACCAGCAGGTATGAGTTAGTTAACATTAAACCAGCAGGTATGGGTTAGATTAAACCACCAGGTACTAGGTAGATCAAGCCAGTGGTACTAGGTTGATCAAACCACCAGGTACTAGTTACACCAACAGATACGAGTTAAGATTAAACCATCAAGTACTAGTTAAACCAGCATGTACTAGTTAGATTAAACCACCAAGTACTAGTTAAACCAGCAGGTACGCGTTAGGTAAAACCAGCAGGTACTAGTTAAACCAGCAGGTACGCGTTAGGTAAAACTAGCAGGTACTAGTTAAACCAGCAAGTACGAGTTAAAAACCAGCAGTTAGATGAAACTAGTAGGTACGAGTTAGTTACATTAAACCAGCAGGTATGAGTTAGTTAACATTAAACCAGCAGGTACGGGTTCGATTAAACCAGCAGGTATGAGTTAGCTAACATTAAACCAGCAGGTATGGGCTAGGTTAAACCAGAAGGTACTAGTTCGATTAAACCAGCAGGTATGAGTTAGTTAACATTAAACCAGCAGGTACGGGTTAGATTAAACCAGCAGGTATGAGTTAGTTAACATTAAACCAGCAGGTATGGGCTAGATTAAACCAGAAGGTACTAGTTAGATTAAACCAGCAGGTATGAGTTAGTTAACATTAAACCAGCAGGTATGGGCTAGATTAAACCAGAAGGTACGAGTTAGATTAAACCAGCAGGTATGAGTTAGTTAACATTAAACCAGCAGGTATGAGTTAGTTAACAGAGAGAGAGAGAGCGACAGAAAGAGAGAGAGAGAGAGAGAGAGAGAGAGAGAGAGAGAGAGAGAGAGAGAGAGAGAGATTGAGAGAGAGAGCGGCTCCTCCAAACGCGTTATTATTTTCATAATTTTATTATTTCTCCTGGAAGCGCTCAGTCAGACCGAGTGCTGTGATGTCGGGAGATCCGGTCTTGGGGAGGGGGCGGGGTCAGTGACGGCGGCTGCAGCGTAATCATCTGTCTCTTTTATTTAGGGACACAGAGAAGTTAGAAGGAGAGAGAAATAGAAGATAGAAGTTCTTGTTCCACTTAATTCTTTCGTTTCTTGATGATAAACTGATGTTAAATTCAGCTTAAAGAGAAACCGGGAAGAAGCTTTGGTTCATTTTAAGTTACAGGAGATCTTGTTTCATATCTGCACAGCATGGACATGAGGGTTACTTGATGAGGGTCCCACAGGACAGGTTAGTGCAGTCACACAGCCGAGCCGAGGTGTTGTCCTGTTTTATATTGCAAGCTTGTGTGTTATGTGCATTACAGCCAGCGATCCAAACAGCAGCAGCAGCAGCAGCAGCCCCCCCCCCCCCCACACACACACACACACACACACTCCTTTTTTTGGACCTTTTTTGTGAGTGACCCTCGGGCCATTATAATTGAGGACCCCTGGACTAAGGTATGAGCTCTGATCGGAGCCGAGGATGCATTTTTCTCATTGTTTCTTTTAAATGAATATAAGCATTTTTATTTATTACTGATGAATCATCGAGTCCCAGGGCTAGGTTTCTTTAGCGTTAGCATTACAAGGACTAGCGGACTGCATGTGTGTGTGTGTGTGTGTGTGTGTGTGTGTGTGTGTGTGTGTGTGTGTGTGTGTGTGTGTGTGTGTGTGTGTGTGTGTGTGTGTGTGTGTGTGTGTGTGTGTGGCTGCTATGATTGCAACCAGCTGTTCTGTCGACTGGTGGCCTCATTCGTCTCCTCTGCAGATTCCAGTGGAAGTCAGCACACACACACACACACACACACACACACACACACGCACGCACGCACGCACGCACGCACACACACACACACCATTATCCTCAGATTTGATTCATCCCACATGCCTCTCCTCCACACCAACTCGCGTGTTCTCTCGTTGTTCCGTCACGTTCTGCTTCAGCCCATCAGTCCAGACTTTATATAAACACAGAAAGCCCACTGCCTGTCTGCTCCCTTCGGTGTCAACCCCCCCACCCCACACAGGGGGGTCTGCCAAGACAAAAAACTCCAAGAATTCAAAATCTCCCGAATACTGTGTGGAAATCGTGTGCCAGGTCATGGATTCCATCCTCATTATTTTTATTTACATATTTAGGTTTCTACATGTATGCCCCCATGTATGCTTTTTTCATACAATATTGTCTTCTTCTTTATCTACATTTGTAAATAAATAACCTAACAATTAATTCAGTTCCTATAAAACTACTCTCTGTTAGTAAATACATTTTTTTTTACATTTAACTATTTTTCAAATACAAATTCTTATTTTATGACTGTGTGACGTGTAAATATTTGCACTTTGACCAACTTAACTTCAATCAGGGAAAGCTTTACTTACATTAGTGTCCCCTCCATTGTTGGGAAACACTGAAAACAGGCAAGCCCTGGATTTAATGAGATAATTCATTCAAGTAAACAAGATTTTTACTTCCATCAAATTTATTTAATGGAAACTTAATGAGTCTGGCATATGATAACATTACAAAAAAGCTGCCATACAGATCAAAAGTGCATTCCTCGAAATAAAATAATTCAGCTTTTTCAGTCTGGAATATAGGTAACAGAAAAAACCTGCTTTATTTGAAGGTAATATGTTGTATTTTTTCAGAACAAAAGTGCATAATTCAACTGAACATACATTCAGCCTGGAGCTTCAGTACAGTGAGGTGAACACAACAAACTAGAGCAGAGTGACACTCATACTCATCTGTCCTCCCATACCCCCTCCCCTCACTCTTGTCCCCCTACATCCTCCTGTTGTGTGAGATGGGCAAATGTCAACATTGTGCTACTTTGACTCTCACTCATCTCTCGAGTTTGACGAACGTGACTCACCAACTTCCACCCGTTCTTGTCCGACGCAAGAACAAAATGCGCCGTTACAGTAACGAAGGATTTGGTGGCAACCGATGTCCACGCATCGCATGTGAGCGCTATATCGGTTGCCTTCTTCATGGACTCCAGAACGCTTGCTTTGGTTTCCTCGTAGAGGTGGGGGACTTCTTTTTCTGCTAAATGTTTTTGGTGAGGAAGTTTATAGCGCAGCTCCATGGTGCGCACCACAAACCAAAACCCCCTGTTGTTTACTACTGAATACGGGCGTAGATCCGTCGCGATAAAAGTAGCTATTGCTTTTGTAATGCTCCTCACCTTCTCTGAGTTCTTCGGTAGTTTGGAGACAGTCTCCAGGATGGAGAAAGAGATCAAAGAGGTAGTGCCACTCACTAAACAGCGGTGCACGTTAAGGCTCCGGTTATGTGTTTTAATTTTTTTAGTACCGGCTTTGCAACAAAACGTTGATGTCATGTTTTTTTAAGCATCGACGTTCATTAATCGATGCCGAAAAAACATGTTAAGCTTCTAGATGCATCGCCATATTGATTAATTGCACCCACCCCTAAGCTGTATAGGCTCGAAAGCCTACTACCAATTAAGCATATTAGGTGATGTGCATCTCTGTAATGAGAAGGGGTGTGGTCTAATGACCAAGGGCGTCAGTTTGCTTTCAGAATTGCTGGGGACACTAACCATACACTTGAGTGGGGTTTAAAAATTGCTGGGGACAATATAGGCTAGCACAGGGGTCGGCGGCTCTGGAGCCGCATGCGGCTCTTCCATCCATCTGATGCTCTGTGCTTGTGAAATAATGAATGGATATTTAAATAAAAAGCTTTATATTTTACTGCATTAATTTTACATCTGTATGCTAATTCTAAATTTAAAGATTGTCTGCGTAAACCTGAACAGTTCCGACCCGGTCTTACTGTGAGACCGGGTTGACGCGTCACGCTTGTGCGTAATCATATGCGCTTCCTGAGCTGGAGGATGTCAGATTCTGGGATTCTCCTCAGACGGCTCCTGGATGTGTCGCCACATTGGAGACAGGAACAAGCGCTATTCAGCCAAAGTTTCATAATCAGGGAACATTTTCTAAGTGACAAGTCTCTCTGAGAGACAGGGTTTGGAAAACACTCGCTTCAGTGGGAGGAACCTTCTCACATGCGCTCTGGTTCTGAGAGCCTGGATTTGTATTCTGAACAGTCTAAACATGTTTTTAAAAGAAAAGTAAGACAAAAGTGGTACCTGCTCAGTAAAACCACCAACAGGGTGAAAAATATCAAAATATTGTAGGCAGAGACGGGCTACAACTTCTGGATCATCTTTATATAAATCGTTTCATTGATTATCTTCTTATGAAAGATAACTTTGACGTACATGAGCGACCAGGCGCGTTGCAAGATTTTCAAAAGTGTGGGAGATGTTGTCTGTGCCTAAAATAATTTGATGTTATACACCTTGTTAGTTTAATTTCCATAATAGCGGAGCAGGTGCGAATTTTAGACGCCTCACGCATGTCTCCGTTTTTAACATGTTTAAACTGTTCAGAATACAAATCCAGGCTCTGTCTCGTTAGATTGGTGCAACTAAAGTTTGTACTGAATGAAACTTTACATTAAACCATGTTGAAGAGAAAAGGATCCGATTAAATCATTTCCCCTCATTTACAGTCACGACGTACAGTGCAGTGCGCGTGGCTCTGGGGTTAATCAAGTTTAGTTGTTTCTCTTTGCAACAATCTTCACAAGAAGGCAAAACAGTTAAATGGCAGGTTACAGATATTTATATTAGACTTTTATTTTGACGGATAAACTCAAGGATGCTGGCTGTTTTGAAAGAATTACCCCGACGCACTTTGATGCGCATGGATGAGCTTGGAAAAATGTTCTTTTTATGAAATTATGAAACTTTGGCTGAACAGCGCTTTTTCCCGTCTCTAATATGGACACGCATGACGCATCCAGTCTGAGGCAGAATAGCAGCGCAGAAAGCACCTGTAGAGACATTTGATCACGCACAAAGTTTATGTGGAGCAGAAGCGGTCGGGCCACGGCAGGTGAAATGTTCCTAGCCTACATGAAGTGAAACTGTTTAATTGTAACATTAATATGTTACTGGACACGCTGGTCTGGTTGGTTAGACCATTGGAAGTGGAAAACACACACACACACACACCAATTAAAATAATGCTGATAGCATGGACTAGAAGACAGGTGATGGTTATATTTAAATGATGATCAGGCTGCTGTAAAATCTAATCTCAATCCACATCCAGACGGAATAATCCTCTATTCTATTTGCTCTGCTCTTGTCTGGACTGATGTAGCTGACGGTGCGCGCGGGGCGCCTAACGGCTGTGGTGCACATTTTACGCATTTGGAGAGATGGGCTGGATCCTTTGCTTTCACTGGAAGATGGTCCACTTAACGCACGGGTGTAGACTACATATTAATGACAAATGAATGAAAATTAAATTGTGAGTTTTTACTTCATATTTTAGAAATTAAAATGACGGGGGAACACGTTTATGACGTCTTTTTAAACTAAATTTTCTAGCACGACCTGCCTGCTTCACTTAAGTCACTGCTTATTAAGGTCCGTCCAAAATTACCGTGGCCCACCCAAAAATGAAAACCTGGCGCTGCGCCAGTTATAAACCTCTGCAAATTGTTGTTCTTCACTTTATCAAACTTAGACTTTGTACAGCTAATGTCAAGATGTAAAATTATGAATTCAGTCGAGCTCTTCCGTCCCTCCCTCTCCTGCTCTCCTGGAAACCCGACATCGGCTGTCAGAAGCGGAGGTGAAGAAGGAGATGAGGCAAACAGAGTGAGTGCGACATAAAGAAACCAGACTGGTGTGGAGGTGAGCAAAACAGCTGGAAAAGTGTGGGCGTTGAATCCCCCACGGGTGCGATGTCCATGCGAGCGACCTGTACCTGCTGCTGTCACCTGGTTGTGAGCAGCCCTCTGCTGTCTGAGGGTAGGCCCCGCCCACAACTCTGCGGCTACTGCGGTGTTGTCTTTACTGTGGGAAACGGGTAATAATGGCTCTTTGATGGGAACAGGTTGCCGACCCCTGAGCTGGTAAAACAAAAATCCTCATCAGCAGGCTTTTTTGAAAGTGAGGGGGACACAGCTGCCAATCACAAATTTTGCCGGGGACATGTCCCCGGCGTCCCCGGTTAAACTGACGCCTATGCTAATGACAACAACACCCTATATCAGGTGTGCATAATTATTAGGCAACTTCCTTTCCTTTGGCAAAATGGGTCAAAAGAAGGACTTGACAGGCTCAGAAAGGTCAAAAATAGTGAGATATCTTGCAGAGGGATGCAGCAGTCTTAAAATTGCAAAGCTTCTGAAGCGATATCATCGAACAATCAAGCGTTTCATTCAAAATAGTCAACAGGGTCGCAAGAAGCGTGTGGACAAACCAAGGCGCAAAATAACTGCCCATGAACTGAGAAAAGTCAAGCGTGCAGCTGCCAAGATGCCACTTGCCACCAGTTTGGCCATATTTCAGAGCTGCAACATCACTGGAGTGCCCAAAAGCACAAGGTGTGCAATACTCCGAGACATGGCCAAGGTAAGAAAGGCTGAAAGACGACCACCACTGAACAAGACACACAAGCTGAAACGTCAAGACTGGGCCAAGAAATATCTCAAGACTGATTTTTCTAAGGTTTTATGGACTGATGAAATGAGAGTGAGTCTTGATGGGCCAGATGGATGGGCCCGTGGCTGGATTGGTAAAGGGCAGAGAGCTCCAGTCCCACTCAGACGCCAGCAAGGTGGAGGTGGAGTAGTGGTTTGGGCTGGTATCATCAAAGATGAGCTTGTGGGGCCTTTTCGGGTTGAGGATGGAGTCAAGCTCAACTCCCAGTCCTACTGCCAGTTTCTTGAAGACACCTTCTTCAAGCAGTGGTACAGGAAGAAGTCTGCATCCTTCAAGAAAAACATGATTTTCATGCAGGACAATGCTCCATCACACGCGTCCAAGTCCTCCACAGCGTGGCTGGCAAGAAAGGGTATAAAAGAAGAGAAACTAATGACATGGCCTCCTTGTTCACCTGATCTGAACCCCATTGAGAACCTGTGGTCCATCATCAAATGTGAGATTTACAAGGAGGGAAAACGGTACACCTCTCTGAACAGTGTCTGGGAGGCTGTGGTTGCTGCTGCACGCAATGTTGATGGTGAACAGATCAAAACACTGACAGAATCCATGGATGACAGGCTTTTGAGTGTCCTTGCAAAGAAAGGTGGCTATATTGGTCACTGATTTGTTTTTGTATTGTTTTTGAATGTCAGAAATGTATATTTGGGAATGTGGAGATGTTATATTGGTTTCACTGGTAAAAATAATTTAAATGGGTATATATTTGTTTTTTGATAAGTTGCCTAATAATTATGCACAGTAATAGTCACCTGCACACACAGATATCCCCCTAAAATAGCTAAAACTACAAACAAACTAAAAACTACTTCCAAAAACATTCAGCTTTGATATTAATGAGTTTTTTGGGTTCATTGAGAACATGGTTGTTGTTCAATAATAAAATTATTCCTCAAAAATACAACTTGCCTAATAATTCTGCACTCCCTGTAGATGTCTAGGCTCCTGACAAACATCAAAGTGAATTCTCCCCAGGGTTAAGGTTACTAGCTGCTGAGATCCATCAGACACTTACACCAGACCTTCTCCGCTCCACTCAGGGTCTCTTCACACACCTCCTCATGCTTAAACCACCATAGCTGGCTCCTGTCCACGAGGAGGAGCAGCGGTTCTTCTCTCCAAGGCTGATCCCACCCACACCCGCATCACCACAGGTGAGGGTAGGAACGTAGATCTCTGTCTTGTCCCACCCCCCGAGAGATCTGAGATCAAACTCTTTTGTGCTTCCTTACTTAAAAGCTTCTGATCTACACCTGTGAAACATCACCTAAGGTCACAAGACCCAGAGAGCTGTGTGCTGCAGTGTGCTGCAGTGGCGGAGGTCAGACCGACTGGGAGCAGTTTCCTATTCCTGCAGACGACAGATGTCTCACCTGAGTCCCCCCCCCCCCCCCCCCCCCCGACACACACACAGGGAGGAGTCATGAGCTGATATTTGTCATGTAAATATCTTCCCATCAACTGCCATTCAAATGTTTTTGCCTACTAGCTGAATGCAGGTCAGTGAGTCGTGGGAGTGGGGGGGCGGGGGATGGGGGGGGCTCTGGTGATGCTAGTTATAGTTGATTATTTTTTAAGTAATCAGCTGTTAGACAGACCTGGCCTGATTCTGCTGTTCTCTTTTCAAAATAAAAGCTTTTGCTAAAACAAACTGGCTGTTTTTTTTTTTACCGGTTCTGTTTATGGAGACTGATACCGGTTCTTCAGCTGCTAACCGTTTGGGTCGACTCTTGATTCTGGCCGTGAAACCGTGATCTGTTGTTAGTTTCAGGACGTCGATCACAGATTAAATAATGATGAATTCTCTGATATTTCTCTTTATCTATGATAAAATAACAAAAATCAGGAGCTCTTCCCTAAACCACACTCTGGTTTTTATCCTGAGGTCTTTGAACGCAGCACAGACTCATTTCACCTAAACCGTAACCCAAATCCAACAACTAGCTTAAATATGAGATTGTGTCTAAGAGTCAAGAATACTAAATCAGCTGGATAAACTCAGCCACTGGGGAAGCATCTTATCTTCTAAAACCTTGTAACCATGAACCTGTGGTTGGTTCATTTTTATTCCATATCTGGTTTGTTGTTATAAATGCACCAAATACGACCAGCATTTCACTTTAATAATAATAATTAAACAATAATAACGAGGTCTGAAGCAACACGGGTTCATCCTTTTCAGCTTGTTCCATGTTTAACTCTAATTGATCTGTGATGTCATCAGAGACTCCAGATCGCTGGCAGACCCCCCCCTCTGGTTTACTAGCCCTGCTCTCCTCCGCAGTTCCCTGCTTTAGGAGACAATCCCAGTCATGGCGGAGTGAAAGAGGGATGGGGGGAGGGGGGTGGTTGTGATTAACTGATTGGATAATTTCAGCCATACGGAAGCATTCAGGTGCCATTAGAGTAACAGAAGTTATTTGTCGGTGGTTCTTCTGCCTGCTGGGAGCCAAAAGTCGAACACAAAGCTGCTTTTGTCTTCGTGTTGCTGTTAAAAGCTCCGGTGAGAACCGGGCTGGAAGCCATTTGTGATCAGAGGTTCTGAGGTCAGTCGTTAGCTCCGTTAGCTTGTTGAGTAAAATATGGAAGTCTCAAAAACAAAACACAAATCATTCCTGGTGTGTTAAAGTTGGTCTGACCTGCTAACCGGCTAACTGCTAGTATCAGCCAGCTGTCAGACAGACACCAACTACAGCTACACTACACTGTTGCAGTTCACTTCTAAACTTTTCCCTGCTGATCTGTGGATAAGCAGAAACACAAGCCAGCTTCAGCACGGGCCCGTGAGATTAAGTGTTACTTCACTCAATTCCCCAAAATTCACAACCTTTCTGGTTATTTGAGACAGCAGCCTCAGACTGATAGGCTAACGGCTAGTTACTCACAACACATTAAATGTTAATGGGAGGAAAAGAAGTTTGTTAATCAATTGAATGAAAGTAACAGAGGGGATGAGTGCTAGCTTAGCCTGTACCTCCTGATGAACCTAGCTCACGTGGAAACACAGAGCTAAATATTTGTTTAGCTATTTCTAAAACAGCTGAGGAGCCAAAAGTCGACAGAAAAAGCCCGACCAGAACCATCCAGGCTTGGACTTGGCAGCCTGTTGCTGTTGGCTCCTAACCCAGGAGATTGGTCTGACGTCTCTGATCCAGCAGCAGTCCAGCCAAACATGACAAGAACTACATCATCAGACTGCGAGTCAGGGGGAAGTCTGGCAAAATATAAAAACATCTCACATTTCCCAGAATTCTGTGGCACTGCTTCGCTAAACCATAAATGATGTAAACTTGTGTTAGACGTGTGAGTGCTGCAGAGGACCTTTTCTGATGCTGACCGGATCTGGATTAAACCAGCCAGCCCCACGCTTCCTTATGGGAATCTGAGTTTCTAGTGTCTGAAGCGGAGTTCACTGCGGCTCTTTCCTCTGTTCTAAATGACTTGGACACGCCTTTCAAACCAGAACAAGAAGAAGCGTTAAAAGCCTTTCTTCTTAAGAAAGATGTTTGCGCCGTCGCCAGAAGCCATTTTTGACTCCATCTAAAAAACGGCTGAATCACGGTACAGTCGGGATTTCCGCCTTTTTTCTGATTGGTTATTTTTGCGCTGGCTAGTCCCGCCCCTCATGTGCCTCTCTGCCTGTGAGTAACCAGACTTGCTCTCTGTGTAGACAGTGGACGAGTCTAGGTTAAACCAGATCTGGATCAAACTGGATCTGGACTAAATTGGATTTGCATCACACCAGATCTGGATCCAGGCCCAGACTTTGACAACAGCTGGCTGGGACTCACGTAGACGCGCTTCTGCTGGTACCGCTGGAACAGGTTGTGCATGATGGCGCCGTCATGCAGGTCCTCCAGCGTGGACATGTCCTCCACGCCTCTGATGCTGCTGTGCTGCATGGGCTGGACCTTCTGCCTGGTCAGAGCGTTCTGCTTGTAGGTGTAGACCTGGACCAGAACACAGGGTGAGGGTTAGTGCAGTTCAGCTGAGTGTTGCAGGTGCAGATTCAGTTCATTTGATCTGATTATCACAACCAAACGGATCAAAGTTCAAACGGATATGAATCATTTCAGCTGAGATTTAAGTCTGGATGATTTTCTCAGACGTAACGGAGCAGAACTGTTGTCTAGGCTGGTCCAAGATCAGGTTTTATGGTGACCTGCTGATTCAGGGTCAAATAAACATCCTGATTGATGGATTTTATCGTTACACGCAGAAAACATCCAGAGCAAGATGTAAAACCTAAAGGTTAAAGGTCATCAGCAGAAACAGTTTAAAATACAAATAAAATCATAGAAAAAAACAGGAATGATAAAGTCTCCTGCTCTTTAGTTTGTTTTATTGGAACGGCAGAAAAATGGTGGAATAAGATCCAAAGTTTGTTTTCACAATAAAAGCCTCTAAAACCCAGAATAACAGCTGTGAGATTCTGTTAGCAGAAGGACCTCCTTCCTGTTTCAGCTCCGGTTTTCTGTCTCCACCTGGAGGAGCCGGCATGGACATCTGAGCAGGTGGGCGGGAACACGTTCTCCGATAGAACCGGAAACCAAACGGTTCTATGTTCTCTCTGCTTTGGTCGTCAGCATGACTTCATATTTACAACATTTATCCTCATTTGTGAATAAATTAAATCAAAACCTTTTAAATGTCAGAGTTCTTCTTCTTTGTTCGACGTTGAATAAAAATCCTTCAGAATTCCTGATTCAGTCGGTTTGGGGTCCAGCTGTGGCCGACCCCCCCCCCCCCCCCCCCTACAAACCGGTCTCTGTCTGAAGAGTCCTCAAATCTGACCCCCCCCCACCCCCCCACCCCCCCCACCCCCGCTCACACATTAGCACCCAAACTGCCCCCGAGCTTCCTGTTGGCCCTCTTGTCTCACATTCCTCCCAGTGAGACCCGGGGGGGGGGGGGGGGGGGGGGTTGAGGCTCTGAAGACAAAACGGACGAAGGACAACATCGTCTTCATCAGGTTTAAAGCCTGGACAGGAACTCTTTAACAGACCAGGGGTAACAATTGCAGGGACGGACCTTCAGGTCCCTCGGAGCTGTTTATGGAAAAGTTTTGTTTCCAGAACAAACTTTTTTTGTTTCCCTTCAAACCTGAATCCAAACTTTTAAAGCAAAGATTTAAAAATCTTTTAAAAAAACGTAGAAAAACAGCTGTTGGAAGATTTAAAGTAAAAAAACAAACATTAAAATCTGTCAAAACCAGAATATTTACTTTTTAAAAACAGAAATATGAAAAAGTAAATAAATATTTTATATCCCAGCCTTGAGATGAAACACTTTGCCATGAATTAGCCAATTATTACATAATAATATATTTTATATATTTAATAAATATAAATAGTTCAAAGCATTAAGCTTAAAATCCTGATAAAGTTTCTCTGTAATAAAGGATTTATGTAAGAATAAGAAAAAAAAGCTGTTTTCTGATTTCATCAGGTAACAAGTTTGTTCTCACCTGCCTGAAGATTGCCTCAGGTGAGTCAGAGTGGGCGGAGCCAAAAGCAGCCTGATTGCTTCAATAACATTTAATGGTTATAATAATCATCTTGTCAGAGGAGAGACATGAAACTCCTCATCAGAGCTGTGCAAAGGGTAACCTGAGACCCCCCCCCCCCCCCCCCCACACACACACACACCTGAGCAGGTAAACCCCCTGGTTCCATGATAATCAAAAACAGCAGCTGCTCCTTGAATCACCTACAGCCATGAGGAGGAAAACACCTGAAACCTGACCCCCACCCACCCCACCCCCCCCACCACACCCACACACACACACACCTGTCATCTACCTGTAACTTAACCACTGAGGAGCTGCTTCCCCCCAACACGCCCACACCTGTAACACAGATTAATCCTGAACCAGAGGTTAGAAATCCAGATTAAATGTCAGGTTTAAGAAGCAATTTAAAAAAAACAGAAAACCCTCCTGGTGCCTTCCTGACCCCAGGTGACCCCGCGTGACCCCTCCTCCTCTAGACACCCTCCACTCATCTGCTGTTTGGAAAACACTTAGATCAAAGAAAGGAAGAACCAGCTGGAGCTCATAGGATTTAGGGAATCTTGATCTGATCCCTAATCAGGAAAAGCTGCTGAAGCCTTTCCTCCCGTTGGTGTCGGAATAAACGTCAGCAGACGGGGAGCTCTCAGGAAGAACGGAGGTCTGATCAGAGCACAGCCCATAATCCCATCTAATCTAATAAAGCAGTTTATTTATTGTAATAAAAATCAGCCAACAGAGGAATTCACCAACAGAGACTCCTGGTTGGGACCAAAGACTCCAGTGGTTTAAGGGGTAAGATAACTAGTTACCCTGGTGTGACCCACATTCCTGATATTTTAACTCTGTCACTAATGGGTTTGCTTAAACCATGGCAAGCAAAAAGGATAAAAGTCTGGATCATCTGATCTGGTTCAGGAATAAAACTAGGAGGCTGCAGGAATAACGTGGTTCTCACCTGGCCATAGTCTGTGGCGAAGACGACGACTCCTCCAGAGCAGGAGGACACGGTGCTGGGGAGGAATTGCTGGTCCTCCCGTAGCCAGACCCGTTCACCCTGAGGACAAACAAGATCCCGTTTAACAAACACAAACTTTTCTGACTCAAAACACAAAAATCTCACTAATTTAACCTTGAATGTTCCCATAAATCCAGACTGGAACCTGTTAAAGATTCTTTATTATCAGTGACGTTCCTGTGATTCCAGGTCTGCCGTTACCATGGAATCACCAAGGTGGTGACCTCCAACCAGAGCGAGGCTTCCAGAAGCATGGTGTGTGTGTGTGTGTGTGTGTGTGTGTGGGGGGGGGTATGCATAGTTATGGATGCTCTCCACAGACCTGCCTCTGAGCACTGGCTGAAGACTCTCATACACCATTCTGTTTCCTTCAGGCCAACATCTGGATCCACATGTTTTGTGTTTGAGGAAAAATTAGCAGCTAATCCTAACTTAAACTGTTTGGGTTTATTCTAAATCCTGAGTTTTAATTGTTCAGGTTTATTCTAAATCCTGAGTTTAACTGTTCAGGTTTACTATAAATCCTGAGTTTAACTGTTCGGGATTATTATGAATCCTGAGTTTAACTGTTCAGGTTTATTACAAATCCTGAGTTTAACTGTTCAGGTTCATTATAAATCCTGAGTTTAATTGCTCGGGATTATTCTAAATCCTGCGTTTAACTGTTCGGGTTTATTCTAAATCCTGAGTTTAACTGTTCGGGTTTATTCTAAATCCTGAGTTTAACTGTTCGGGTTTATTCTAAATCCTGAGTTTAACTGTTCAGGTTCATTATAAATCCTGAGTTTAATTGCTCGGGATTATTCTAAATCCTGAGTTTAACTGTTCGGGTTTATTCTAAATCCTGAGTTTAACTGTTCGGGTTTATTCTAAATCCTGAGTTTAACTGTTCGGGTTCCATATGAAGACAGTACAGGCGACGCTTCTGTGTTCCAGAGGCTCCTTCAGATGAACTCCCTCTTAATCCCAAAACATGTGCTGCTGTTCATTAGTGTGACAAGCTAGTGCTAATGGGAAGAACAAGTGCTGTGCTTTTGTTTGACCCCCCCCCCCCCACCCCACTCCCCACCCCCCAGTGAAAGCTTATCAGGATGGAGCAGCGTGGAGTTCAGGGGCACCTGGCTGGGTGAGTGTATAGAGGGTATAGAGGAGTGGGGGTGTAAAGCACACAGAGTAAAGCTCAGGTTTGCAGTGTCAGCAGCACATCAGAGGATTCTCCTAAACCCTGCCCCCCCCCCCCCCCCATCCCACGAGCTAATCATAAGCACCTCTTGGGGAGGAGTTCATGTGGCGAGATGAGGAGAAAGAACAAATCTCCTCAGTAGGACCCGACAGGATCCAGGAAAACAAATCGTGTCTCTTTTCTCTTGTTGAAAATCAAACTTTAATCTTTTTGTGAACATTTCTGTAAATTTAAGGACCTTGGTTGTTCCTGTGGAAGATGAAAAGTAGATTTGTGGTGATTTTGAGGTTTAACCAACAGGGTAAAGTCCCATTAGTTGTCACATTGGTGTGTGACATCTAACCCATCCCCGTGGGGAGCGGTGAGCTGTACACCGGTCTGCACCCGGGAACTATTTGGTGTTTACCCCCCAATCCAACCCCTTTATGCTGAGTGTCAAGCAGGGAGACATTGGGTTCAATTTTTAGGGTCTTTGGCATGACCCAATCGTGGATTTGAACCCACGGTCTCCCGGGCTCAGGGTGGACACTCTACCTCTAGGCCATGGAGAAGGTTTGCACCTGGAGTCTGGTCTCTCTGGGTTCTAAATCAGAACCCAGGGAAGTCAGAAAAGTCACGTGAGCTCCACCTTTAGGATCGCTGAGCTAGCTTCACCTTTACTCTGAAAAGTATAAGACCAGGGGCCTCATTTATCAAGCTTGCTTATGCACAAAACGGGGTCAGAAAACTGCGTAAGCAACTTTCTACGCAAACTTTGGGATTTATGAAAGAAAACTTAGCGGAAAAATGTGCACAACTTTAAGTTGACTAAGGACCTGGCTTACACACATTTTGGACATGGAGAGCACCTGCAGTGCTGCTGCTGAGAAGGATACAGTTATGAAATCCTGCAGCATTACCACTTGTACTGCTTCGTTTTCCACACAGAACAAGACCCCCCCACACACACACACACACGCACGTACACGCACGCGTGCGCGCACACACACACACACACACACACAGCCTGAAGCGCAGAATACGGAATGCAGAATATCTGTAGGGGGACAGATTGAGACAGAATGTCATGCGTCTGTGAAAGTGTGTCCTGTCACTGTGACCCAATTGATCATGCACTCTGGCTACTTGTACAGGGAAGATCTCCGTTTGGGTGACTGGTTAGCACGCGTGACTTTCACCCAAGTCTGGGGATCGAATCCCGATTGGACCATTTTCTTATATCAGCCACAGATCTCCCAGAAGAACTCACAACATTGACGGCTTCAGCAACGCTGTGCCACTCCGTGGATTTTCTCTCATTTGTTTTGCAAAAGCACTTCCTTTCATTTCTCCACCTCACCCACAAGTACCTCAATTTCTGCTTCTGTGAAATTGTGCTTCCTTGATCTGCCTTGATCTACAGTCACCATGTCATTGGCTGAGCGCTGCAACAAGCAGGCTTATGTATATGCATGAGAGCCACAAGGCACTTTGCATTGACTATTTATGGCAGTAAGTGGTCGTGGTGAGGGCGGGATGTGACTAAAAAGCAGCTGAGAACCTTTCTAGATAGTTTCTGATTTATGAAGCGGAGATTGCGTGCAGCTGTGCGTACTCCATGTTTGATAGATCACAAACCTACTTGGCGTAAGTACTTTTTTTTGCTGAGCTTAAGTACGGTTTTAGTAAGGATTCTACGCAATGTTTGATAAATGAGACCCCAGATCCTGTGTTTCAGTATAAATAGGAAGTCTGAACACGAGCGGGTCAGAACGCCTTCAGCCACCATTTTCCACTGAACAATATTTAAATCAAAGTCCATAAATGTTGTGACTCAAACACGGATCAGAGATCAATAAGAAACATATACAAACAGAATTTATGAAATACATGCTGTGGTCCATGGTGAAGAACTGTCTCCCTACTCTGTGATCTTTTGCAGAAACTCAGAACAACGGCTGACCAAAACAGAACAGCAGCAGCTGCTGTAGAACAATGGCCTGGCATTAGAACTATACCTGGACCACAAACACTGAACCATAAAGAACGTGATAAAGCTGGAGCTGCTGGAGCTCTGGTGAACCATGAAGGATCCAAAGAGCTTTATGGAGGAAAGAAAAGGTGTGCTGCTTCGCCAGAAGAACCCCACACTACTAGAGAGAGGAGAGAGAGAGAGAGAGAGAGAGAGAGAGAGAGAGAGAGAGAGAGAGAGAGAGAGAGAGAGAGAGAGAGAGAGAGAGAGAGAGAGAGGCTCTCCTCCTCCCATCTGCACACTTTCTATGACCCCCCCACCCCTCATCTCATTGTGCCGCCCACCGACCCAGACGTGAGGAACCCTTCTCTCTCATCGAGTCTTTGACACACTCCACCTAGCAGATACTCAAGCCACCTCATCTGGCTCCTCTCTATGTGGAAGAGCAGCAGGTCTACTCCGAGCCCCTCCCGGATGACTGAGCTTCTCACCCTGTCTCTAAGAGAGCCCAGCCACTCTGTGGAGAAAACTCATTTCAGCCGCTTGTATCAGTTATCTCATTCTTTCGGTCACTACCCAAAGCTCATGACCGTAGGTGAGGGTAAGAACGTAGATCCACCGGTAAATCGAGAGCTTCACCTTCTGGCTCAGCTCTTTCTTGTCTTGTCTCTTGTAAGTTGTCTGAGGCTTTATGCCTCTGGTAGGGTCACCCATGAAAAACAGGTCCTAGGTGAGGGATCAGACAAAGTGCAGCCCAAAGACCCCTTATGATGATTACTTCAAATGGAAACCGTGTTCCCTCCCCCAGATGCGGGTCACCGGGGCCCCCCTCTGGAGCCAGGCCCGGAGGTGGGGCACGCCGGCGAGCGCCTGGAGGCCGGGCTTTTACCCATGGAGACTGGGTCCCCCTCTCCATGGGCTCACCACTTGTGGGAGGTGCCAAAGGGGTCAGGTGCAACGTGTGATGGGTGGTGGCTGAAGACGGTCTGATCCTTCCTGGTTTCTCTCCTAAACATTCCCACCAGGAACCGGGAATGTCTGATCCTGGAAACACACACTGGAAGTTGAAGCTGGAATGTTGTTTAAACTTCATGAGTCTAGAAAAGGTTTTTGTTTGCTTTAGTTTTACATTTCAGACTCGTGTGTTTGGCAAACAACAGAAGTTTATTATCCACAGAGGAGCTCCCGTCTCCATCCCAACACCTCCTCCCAGGGTTGAGCCAAAACAGAACGCAGACTTCCCACCCTGAAGGGCCAGGGAGCAGAACCGGAGCAGTGACCTGTTCCCGGCGTTTATTCTCCCTCCATAACCTCGACATGTGTGGCTGATGCTCCCTGCAGGGTGCCTGGAGGAGGGGGGGTAGCTGGGAGCGTTCGTACGCCATCAGGATTGGGAATGAGCAGCTGTCTCGTTTCAGAGATTCCACTTCCTCCCCTGCAACAAACTGGGTCTTGTGCTCCCACACAGCCGAGCCCTCTATCAGAACCGTCATTGGGAACAACAGCGAGGGCTTTTCTTGTTTTCCAGAAAGAAGATGGTTCTGTTAGAACCCAGCTAGAACCCGGCGCTCTGACTTTTGTGTTTACGTCCAGGTGGGCAGAACAAGTCCTGCCTAGGAGGTATGAGACATGAGATGTACCCGTGAAGCTGCATTCCAACAGATTCTAAAAAGGCTGCGGAGGTCCGGTTGTTCTTTGGGATGAACTCTGACCCGGTTTGCACCAGTTGTGCGGTAAATGCCCGTCTCCAACAGCTGCAGCACTCAGACAGCTCTGAAAGGCCCAAACACTCCATAGTCATAAACCATGTTCCCAACTCGTTCCCTCTGCCAGAAAGCACAGACAAATGCAGCTCTCATGACGGTTTGGCACAATTAAACTCAATTCCTGCACCTGCAGAACCGATCAGACGCAGATGAGTTTGGAGGGTGCCCTCGTGCACGCCGGGGTCAGAGGTCAGCGTTAGACTTCAGGAAGAAAACAGACAACAGGTGATTGAAGGCTGTCTGACACCGTGGTATCTGGTGGTTAAAGGAGTGTGCATGTGTGTGTGTGCATGTGTATAGGCGTGTGTGTGTGTGCGTGTGCATAGGTGTGTGCGTGTGTGCATGTGTGTGCGTGTGCATGTGCATGTGTGTAAGTGTGTGTGTGTGCCGTATATATGTCGATGGTGTGTGCATGTTTGTAGGTGTGTGTGCATGCACATTTAGGTATGTGTGTGTGTGTGCGTGTGTGTAGGTGTGTGTGTGTGTGCATGTGTGTAGGTGTGTGCGTGTGCATGTGCATGTGTGTAAGTGTGTGTGTGTGTGTGCCGTATATATGTCGATGGTGTGTGCATGTTTGTAGGTGTGTGTGCATGCACATTTAGGTATGTGTGTGTGCGTGTGTGTGTGTGTGTGTGTGTGTGTGTGTGTGTGTAGGTGTGTGTGTAGGTGTGTGTGTGTGTGTGTGTGTGTGCATGTGTGTAGGTGATTGTGTATGCACATTTAGGTGTGTGTGTGTGTGAGTGTGTGAGTGTGTGTGTGTGTGTGTGTGTGTGTGTGTGTGTGTGTGTGTGTGTGTGTGTGTGTGTGTGTGTGTGTGTGTGTGTGAGTGTGTATCTTCCTCAAAACACAAAAAAACCAGTTTGATCCAGTTTTTCATTCAGATTAGATTCTCTTTTTTCTTGAGTGATTTCAGATGTGTGTAGGTTCAGGATTTTAACCCGTTTTAATCGATTTACTGAGTTTGAAAAGCCAATAGCAGGTTGTTCATCAGGACAGTTTAAGTGTGAGTTACTGATGTTTCCGTCAGACCAGCAGCTAAAGGAGTTGCATAGATTGTTTCTCCAGATGAATTATTAACCAGTTATGGCTCTGGTTTGTTTGGTTTATTTAAACCAACAGGAAGTTTCTCACTCAGAAACTCTGTAGCTTCTGCAGAGACACAAACACGTATGTAGGTGGGTTTCTCCCATCATGAAACAATAAAATTCCCACACCGGAGTTCAGGAGGAATGCTCCGCCTGGGAAACACGATCAGCAGGAAGTCTATAAACACAAACCGACCGTGACCCTTGATCAGCGAACAGCACGGACCAATCGCTCATAACGCTCTCACACACAACCAATCAGCTGCAGGTGATGTTTGGATTTGAAATGCCGAGCTGGGAGAGCGACAGAAGGGATTGTGGGAACTGATTAGTTCACCGCGTAGGAAGGTCTGGGAAAACCCAACAGAGTGAGAGCAACAGCAAACAAGTCTAAAGCCAAACACACAGGGAACGTTGGCTCTACCCGCAAATAAAATCCTTCAGATGTCGGATAAAAGCACAGAAACACACGGAGACTCAGGTCTGAGAGCAGAGAATACAAAACATCAACTCTCATTTATTCTGTCTGTGTAGAAATAACTGATTATTACTGGAGGCTATTAAACCACTCTGTCTTTTACCTCACACACCAGGTGAAGGTGGTCCAACCAGTTCCTTTTTAATCTTTTTCTCTTTAAATAACATTTCTGCTCAGACTAAAACTCTGAAACTCGACTCTTGTCAGCCTTCAGGATTAAATATTTAAATAAGGGGGAGCGTCAGGACCGCTGCCTCCACCTGCCTCTTTGCTGGGTTTCCAGACGTTAAAGCACTTTAATTAGACGTTAGGCAGCTTTTCTGTGAGCTGTGCCTCGTTCTCCTCCACCCTAAACACAACAAGTCAGTTAAATTTAAAGTTTTTCTCTAAAATGTGACCAAAGATCGGCACGGGAGCAGAGGAGGACCTGAAACAACAGCCAAATTCCTGCTTCTCTGCAGAACGTGAAGCCAGCTCGTTTGCCTGTTCTGCCTAAATAAAAACATGTGTGGCAGGAGCTGTGCAGCCACATCCGGCTGGCTCTGAAGACCCAGACCCTTCTATTCCCATGATGCTGCGCTTTTATTAAAACAGGCTGCAGGTCCGGTTCTGGTGTCAAACATTTAAACTCATTTTCTACCCATCTCTGTGTGTTTGTTAGCATACGTACAGCAATGCACTCTGGGACTGAGGATGAAGATCACGAGGAACAATGAAGACCTCTGTAGTTACAACACGGATCCAGGAGACCTGTGACTGCAATCATATAAACAAACAAGGTCCCAGCAGCCAATCAGAAGCTGCCTGTGTGCTGTAGTGCTGCAGCAGGTTTCTGAGAAACAAGTTTATCGTCTCTGAGGTTTTTCTGCTCGACTTTACTGTAAAACCCACTAAATCACTCCGGTCCCACGGCCGGCTGCAGGAGCTGGGAGCTCCTCTGGAGGGCGCTGGAGAACAAAATGCAAAAAAAATCAGACGGAATTAAGACTACTATATGACTAAATCAGGACAGGACAGTTGTCTGCTGGTTTTCATATCAGACTTTGAAATATTCTTATTCTATGGTCAAATATTAAAAATAAAGTATGATGACATCACTCTGGGTGTGTGTCGCTCTCAGCTACTAGAGTAAAAAGTTTTAGCTTAAAACCCGCAAGACTGGCAGAGTGAAAGGCCGCTTCTGTCTGCTAATAGCTATTAGCCGTGGTGGCCATCTTGAATTGGATTGATTCTAAAAGTTAAAATCAGCTGTTGACAAAAACTGTCAGAGAAGTGTTCACACAGAAATCGGAAGGTTGCAGGTTCGATATCTGCTCAGTCTGTTGCTGTTGTGTCCTTGGGCAAGTTACTCAACTCAACTCAATCTTTATTGATATATAGCGCTTTACAGGTACAAAGTAACACCAAAGCACTGTACAGGAAATAAACGAGGCTAAACAACAACATTAAAGACACTACCCCACCTTGCCTGCAGGTGGTGGTCAGAGGGACCAGTGTGCCCCAGGGCAGCTGTGGCTACACCATCACCACCAGGATATAAATGAGTGTGCATGGTTGAATGGCTGACTGTGTAAAGAACTTTGGGGGGTTCTAGGACTCTAGAAAGTGCTATATCAAACATAGGCCATTTACTGTTTAACTGGCAACAGCCATGAAACACACAGATCGGGAGTGAGAAAGTAACTTTTTACTTTAAAAATGGTCTGCAGTACCCAGATTTCACCACGTGTGTCACTCTGACTTTATCCTTACACGTTGCCCCTTTAAGTTAGCTGATAAAATGCTCAGATTATCTCTGATTATTATTATTATTATAATTATTATTATTATGTTGACTCTTGTGTTAAAGGTTCCTTCTTTGTTTTCTGTAATTAAACTGAAGCACATGTTCTCACGTTTCAGTTGGTTTTAATCAGATCTGAAGCTGAGGACAGGAGAAGGTCCAGGTTTGAACTGAGACATCGGCTGAAACTGAACAAAAGGACATTCATTTCTCCAATAACCTTCCAAAGACTCTTAAGACCACAAACTCTCCTCGTCATGAGCTCAGATGTCTTGTGGTTGGAATATATTTGGAGTCCAAACTCTGCTTTTATTGCTTTAGTTTTTAGCATCAAACTGGTATAAAAGGTTCAACAACTGTTTGTGTGAAAAAGGTTTGAGGTGACTGAATGAAGGAAAGAGTCATCACATGCTAGTTTTATCTCCAGACGTCAGCAGACAAACCCACACAACTCAAACCAAACAAAGAAACTTTTATTTTAACTCGAACAAAGTAGTTTTGCTTCCAAACACCTGGAACCTTCTTTAAATGAGTGATCAGGTGTTGGCTAAACAATCTCAGCGGTCCAGTGTGTTGGAGATTCCATTCCATTCCATTTATTTGATAAAGCACATTTAAAAACAGCATGTGAGCTGACCAAAGTGCTGTACAGGGGTAAAAACATATAAGGTTAAAAGAATAATATAAAAGAATAAAACAACTAGATGATACTGATCTTTGACCTGAACATCAGGATCGTGAGATCCAGTCACCTCCATGTTTTTAGAAGTGAGCGGAGCCAAGCATCAACAGTATTGACGTGATGGTGTGGGTATTTGTCAAGTTAATAAGATGGTAAATGTTGCTCATTTTAATTCGACTAAAATCCTGTTTTTCATTCTGATGATGACCAGTCAGATCGTTCAACAAACTAGAGATTAGATACGTTATTTATACATTTTCTATGATACGATTAAAGTAACAGATACTTTCCTAGGAATTACTTGGTATAAAGGTCAGTATGAATGTCTCCGTTTTTTTTTAAGTTTAGTATTTTTTCCTTCTGAGTCCAGCGCTTCAGCACCCAGAATGTAAAAGGGCTCTACCAGATGGTATTGACCTTCATCCTCCAGCACTTAAAAAGGATGAAAACAGAAGCTAACCACCGCTAACACCTGCTGGAAATGAATTATTAACCAAGCGATTGTCAGGAGGGGTCAAAGGTCATGTAAGAGAGCAGAGTAGGTGTGATGACAACAGGAAGCAGCTGCTCAGCGGCGGATCATCTTCCTCTCGCCAGTCATACTAACAGCGATGTGAGTAAGAGGACTCTTCCAGCTGAGGCGTCCTGCTGACTCCCACCAACACCAAATCCAGCAGACCATAATCAGTCACAACTAGAAACCGTTTTAAAACCCACAAAGAGAAACCGGCTGATCGTTCCCACGCTGAAATTCCAAAGCTTCTGACATGAAGTTTTAGGAGCCGTAGCTCTCAGGATCATCTTCAGCTGCTTTGGGATAATTAAAAGGCATGTGTGGATCTGGAGAGCAGCTGCAGGGTGGATCCATGTGAGCTCGCAGCCGAGAGGCTTCGGTCAGTTGGACGAGAATCAAACCACCGGGCGGGAAACATCAGCAGAACGGTTCCACAAGTCCAGGACCAGAACGTCAACCGGGACCATAAACACACAAGTGTTCCTGGATGTCAAGCTGGCGTGTTTACTTGTTCTACATCTGAGGAGGTTTACTGATGCGGTCAGTTAGTAGCATGTCTGATGAGTCGGCAAATGGGGGGATAAAAACAGGAAATGACTTTTTCTCAAACTAAACAATGCAAGAGGTTCACTAAATAAATGTCAATAACTACAAATCAACATGGCCGCCACAACTAATTAACCTTGAATAACACAAAATATGGCAAACATTCTGCCACTTTTAATGATGCTGATCTAAACTTTGATGTGTTGGTAGCCAGAAGTTGTTCCCAGGGCAAATATGCAGAGAAACACAATTAATAACTTATTCACAGGAAACCCGTTAGCTCAAGTTTGCTAGTTAGCTAAACTGGACAGACTTCAATATAAATTTCATCAAGTAACATTTTTTCTAAATTTTTTGCAGGGTTTCCCCCAGCGCTTTATAAGCCTGGCGGCCCACCAGGCTTTGCTTGGCCACCCGCCAGGCTAAGCCCCGCCCCCCTCCCCGACCCATCCGTGTCCGCTGACACAAACGGTGCAACGAAACTAGAGCCCTCCATCAGCTGATACTGGTGAGAAACAGCAGCGGAACGTGTGCAAACCCCCCACCCCCGCTCTCACGGAGGAGCGCTGCATGACGGTGCTTCATGTGGTCATTGAAGGCATTATTAGATTTAATGTACCGTAAATCCTCTAATAAAGGCCCGGGCCTCTATTTGACTCAAGCTCATCAAGCTCCAGGTCTTTATTGGAAGGAGGGCCAGTATTAGAGGCAGGCCTCTATTTCCATTTGAGCAAAATGAACTAATGTTCCTTGGAGTTTTTGACAATTAAAATTGCGCCCACATTCTCAAAGTTAAACACATTTCTTTTAACAACGGTAGTTTCTGCTTCAGCCATCTCCCCCCTCCCCCTGCTTTAGCCCTCTCCCCCCTCCCCCTGCGCAGCGGCCGCAAACTCACTGATGCACCTGCAGCCTCTCGGAGTTCCTGCTGCTCTAAACATTAAAATAATTATTTCATTTTCTGTTCCTCACTTCTGATTACCTTCAATGGTGTCTGTTTGTTGCAACAGCAGGTACAAAAACTAACTTGTTTTTATTTGACTATTTTTCTGTCCTGTCTGTTTATTATCTTCCTGCATCTCCTCTCAATCCTTAAGAAAAACTGCTACCTGGGTTCATATATATTCACCTCATGAGTTACCTTTGAACTGCAGTTCTAAAAGATCTACCGACCGCAAAAACAGCGGAGTGCTCGCTGTTTGTCGGCCGTATCAGTGATCAGTGCGTCGGAGGACAAGGTGATGCGCGCAGCTCCCCACTCCACAGCATGCAGCGAAACGCATCAGGCGCAAATAAAAGACAGAAAACATTAAAGGAAATGAACCAACATGAACGATCGCGTGTCAGTACCTACGGTCTGGCACAGCGCGTTGCCCCCACCCCCCACCCCCCCACCCCCGAGCGCAGGAGCTTGTCACCTGCTGACAGCAGACTGCTGTCTTTTCCGAGGGCTGCATCTTGCCGGTCATTACCACGTGACAGCGACTAGTCGACGACAGGCATAAAAAATCACTATAGTGAAGTTGTCTAGTTCATACACCCCCTACTGCTGCTCTCCAGAGTGTTCTGCAGCATAATCAGCACGTTCTCTTTGAACTTGATAGTGTAATGACCTGGCTGGGGTTGTAAGCCAGGTGCATTCTGGGTATTGTGTTATATGTGTTTCCTATCGTTCTGCTAGTTCCTATGTGCTGATTTGCGTGTTGTGTGAGTGTTATGTAAGCCACAGGGGAGGTGATGCGTGTTCTGTGGAGTGGGTTGAATTAGCATGGTTAACTGACACCGTGACTCTGTGTGGTAGGAGCGTGATAGAGGATCGTGTCTGTAGCGTTACAAAGCGTTGAAGAAAAAGCCTAATAAAGGTCTGCTTGAACCTCTACTGCCTCCTGCTGGTTGATTTGGGGACTATAACCCTGCCGCTGGGACGCTCAAACTTGCTTGTTACTACATTCCACCCGGCCACAATAAGAGACCGGCCATTATTTACCTCAACTGACTTTGACACCGGCCACAATTGGAGACCCGACCTTTAATTGAATACCGGCCTGTATTGGAGGATTTACGGTAAATCTTTCATCTGAAGCGATTTTAATGTTGAGTGAGGTGGAGAGTGGATCAATGTCCTGTTAAAGATCAGACGTTTTCCATATTTTGTAGTTTCTGCAGAGAAATGCTGACAAAGCCAAATAAAGTGAATGTGTTTGACTTAATGAGATACAAGTTTTTATTATGAAACACAAGGAAAGGCTGCAGGTTTCTACACGTTTCACGAGTGACACCAAAGTTAAAGGTGGAATTTTCTGTAACTTTTGGAGAATTAAATTCAACATAATGTACAAACAACCAAATGTAATTTTTGTTAATAATTTATGAGATTCACAACCAAGAAATATGCATAAAATAATACATTTATTAAACTAGGCAGAACTTTAAAACCACAGCTGATTTCTGTGGGAGGAAAAAAAGTTTTTAGTCCATGAGGAACACGTTACCCTCTCACCTGACTCCTGCAGGTGAGGTTGTCCAACAGGTTACCAGAGAAACTGCTAAATCCAAAATGAACGAAGCATTCCAGTGTTTCCACGGTGACTGAACTTGTGAGGAGATCACTGTCAGGTCGCCACGATGATCCTGATGAGTTTCACAATTAAGAAAATTCCTTTTAGTTTAATCCCTCCTTTTAATAGTTGCTCAATCATCCATGAATACGCTGGTGGCCGTTTATGTGTCCTAACATGTGAGACTCTGAATCCGGAGGGTCTGAAAGCTGACTGGGTGTGTACGGCCTCAGCCGACAGAAAGTCTAGATTTGACTAAAGTATTGATGTAGCCTCAACTTTGGAAAACTAAAGTCACTAATTCATCCTACAGCAGCACATTGTAAAGTTAAGATTGTGGGAAAAAATTAAAGTTATGAGCTTTGATTAAATATTACAATAGAAACTATAATTGGCAAATAAAAAAAAGTCAATAACTAAATAAATATAAATTCTGAAATTTACTTTTCAAAGTGTCTCAAGAGAAAACAACCTTGTAACTGTAACAAAACATTCCGGAATAAAAAAACTCGAGAAAGCAAAGAGAAACAGAAAAACCTAAACAAAACCTTAAAAATTAAAACGTTCTATAGCTACTCTCCAGATCCCGGACGAGCCCCCAGTTTAAGTAAAATCTCTGCTTTTTCAGGATGGCGTTATTTTCCTTTATAAATGTAAAACATGTGCCATCTCATATTCCCGCCTCTGCACTTTTCTCACATCCTCGTTATCAGCTGTTTATCGAGTAAACAAGTCAACTATAAACAGTTTACTGTCTAAACTCCACCATTAAGTTAGAATCAGCTGGTAAAATCGTTCATTCGCATCTTTTGAATATCAATGTATCCTGACGATATCATGTTTTTGTTTCCTTGAACATCCTGATGAGTTTCTGACTCACTGGGTTCCTAATAGATGGTTCTGGTAACCATGGTTCAGAGAACTAACGCTACGTAATAAACACGCCGTGTTCCCACATGACTAGAACCATGTTAATGAGCACAAGAATGTGCAAAATCATCCAATTGGAGACACATCGAGATGTTATGTGCAGCTCTAAAAATGTTCCCTTTACTGAGAGAAACAAGCTGAAGAGTCTCTAGGAATGAAACTGTAATCCTGAGAAGCTCAGAGCATGAGAACAACAGAGAACATGAATCAGGAGCAGACTGAGCTCCCAAATCATGTCATTAAAGATGGAAAATAATGCACCAAGCAAAGAGCGGTGAATCAAAGCAGAGTGAAAACACGACTTCAGGGTCAAATGCTGTAAAGCTTTAACTCCCCCGGAATATTTGATATGTGAGGTGGGTGAGTTTTGGCTCAGGCTGATGGAGAAAACAGGTGCTTAAAGCTTTAACTTCACTGTTTTAAAAGAAGCAGCCGGGATGAGCTGTTTCAGAGGGTTGGGGGGTAGGGGATGGAGAGGCGGGGTACTCAGAGTAGTTTCTGCTCGTTAAACAACAACAGACAGCTACAGCTTATAAGCCTGACTCTCCCATATTCCAGTCAGAATTGACAAAGCTCCTCAGATGAGAAGTGAAACGTCTTCAGTTGCCTTCATGTGAACCCTTTAGGATGACCATGACCTGGATGACTGAGAACCTTCACCAGAATGGTTCCAGAGGGTGTTTGTGAACATCAACCTGCAGATGTACTGCTGACCAGAAAACAGGAACGTTCTGTTTATGTTGATGTTCCTGATCCAGACCTTTGGTTTTAGTACCAGCACCTGGACTCTGGCCCGGCTACAGACGGACCAGGAGCTGCTTTTAGGTTTGGGCCACATGAAACAAGCGAGGGGGAGGCAACCCCTCCAACCAGAACATCAACACACTCATCTGAGCAGCAGACATGATGAACGCGTTTATAGAGGTTTCCTTTGGAAGTAGCTTTGAAGTGAAGAAACGCAAACGCGTTTTTCCTGTCGGGAACCAGGTCTTTGATCATCATTTCCTGATTTCTGTGGGAAGATTTGTATCCATGAAGCACATGGGTTATTCCTAATCCTGGACCTGACTTTATTCTCTGGTTTTCTCAGGGCTGTTCTGCTGCAGCCACACTAATGGGCCATTCCCATCTGAACCTGGTCGGCCTGGCCCGGATAGCATAGCTTGCTTACATATCTTGGCGGCCTGCCTTTTTTCAGGGTGCAACAAGACTGTTTTTCAGCTCTCTTTCTGAGGTGGTCTGCTTCAGGCCGACCAGGGCCAACACACCCACTGCTGACAGCAAATTCACACTTTCCATTAGAGCAAGCCTCTGATTGGTGGGTCGAATCAGCCCACATGGGCTTAAGGCATGCTCAATTCATTATCATTCATTATCATGCTGATTACCTAGTAGCTGAAAATGTCTCTGACTGCATTCCTTGCATACCTAGCAAGGATGTGTGGAATCAACTGGGCCAGGTTGGGGCCGACTGGAGCTATCCGGGCAGGGCCGACCATGTATAGATGGGAATGGCCCATATAGAGCTCCGGGAGTTGACGTCACGTTTCCCGGCATGCAACAGTTCAAATCGAAACGGCGCCATTTGGCAGGCAGAAGCCGGCAGCTGGACTATTTGTTATTGTCAGAAAACTCAATCAAACGGGAAATATGGTAGATTCCTGTTGTGCCCCAGGATGCAGAACAGACGTGGACGACATAAGGGATGAGCCATCTACAGGATTCTCCAAGATCCGGAGCGCCGCAAACGTTGGATCATTGTAATAAAACGCACTAGTGACCGGATAAAATGAAACTGTGGGATCCCGAGAGTAAAGGATGTCGCTTATGCAGCGACCACTTCATATCAGGTACTTAAACCAACGTTTCCTCAACTGTGTATGGTACTTATTTTAAATGCTTTTATTACGATTCTTAGTGGGCTTCCTAAACTTATTTTGGCGTGGCTTTTTCTGTCTTATTACTCATAGCAACAAGTAAACATCACGTAAAACGTTGCCTCGTGATTTCTGCGTGCTGCCGTTTACGTGTTTTATGATCACAGCAATTAACCGGCTAAGCTGTATTTAATTTTTAAGCAATGGTTGATCAATTGTCAGATCACACAAAAAAAGCACTTTGGATTGCTATTATCTGTCTCACCGAGACAGATCTCAGACAGATCCTGAGACGCTCCTGCCTGACATGTTTATTTTATTCATGGAAAAAAATCAAACTAGTGATTTCTCTTGGCGTTCAGTTTATACAGGTGCTGGCCAGTAAATTAGAATATCATCAAAAGGTTGAAAATATTTCAGTAATTCCATTCAAAACGTGAAACTTGTACATTATATTCATGCAATGCACACAGACCAATGTATTTCCGATGTTTATTACGTTTAATTTTGATATTTATAGGTGACAACCAATGAAAACATCAAATCTGGTATCTCAGAAAATTAGAATATTCTAAAGGCCAATGAAAAAATGTTTGTTTCTCTAATGTTGGCCAACTGAAAAGAATGAACATGAAAAGAATGTGCATGTATAGCACTCAATACTTAGTCGGGGCTCCTTTTGCCTCAATAACTGCAGTAATGCGGCGTGGCATGGACTCGATCAGTCTGTGGCACTGCTCAGGTGTTATGAGAGCCCAGGTTGCTCTGATAGTCGTCTTCAGCTCCTCTGCATTGTTGGGTCTAGCGTATTGCATCCTCCGCTTCACAATACCCCATAGATTTTCTATGGGGTTAAGGTCAGGCGAGTTTGCTGGCCAATCAAGGACAGGGATACCATGGTCCTTGAACCAGGTGCTGGTGGTTTTGGCACTGTGTGCAGGTGCCAAGTCCTGTTGAAAGGTGAAGTCTGCATCCCCATAAAGTTGGTCAGCAGCAGGAAGCATGAAGTGCTCTAAAACTTCCTGGTAGACGGCTGCATTGACCCTGGACCTTAGGAAACAGAGTGGGCCAACACCGGCAGATGACATGGCACCCCACACCATCACTGACGGTGGAAACTTTACACTGGACCTCATGCAACGTGGATTCTGTGCTTCTCCGCTCTTCCTCCAGACTCTGGGTCCTTGATTTCCAAAGGAAATGCAGAACTTGCTTTCATCAGAAAACATAACTTTGGACCACTCAGCATCAGTCCAGTCCTTTTTGTCCTTGGCCCAGGCGAGACGCTTCTTGCGCTGTTTCATGTTCAAGAGTGGCTTGACACACGGAATGCGACACCTGAATCCCATGTCTTTCATGAGTCTCCTCGTGGTGGTTCTTGAAGCGCTGACTCCAGCTGCAGTCCACTCTTTGTGGATCTCCCCCACATTTTTGAATGGGTTTGTCGTCACAATTCTCTGCAGGGTGCGGTTATCCCTAGAGCTTGTACACTTTTTTCTACCACATTTTTTCCGTCCCTTCGCCTGTCTGTTAATGTGCTTGGACACAGAGCTCTGCGAACAGCCAGCTTCTTTAGCAATCACCTTTTGTGTCTTGCCCTCCTTGTGCAAGGTGTCAATGATTGTCTTTTGGACAGCTGTTAAGTCAGAAGTCTTCCCCATGATTGTGGTGCCTTCAAAACAAGACTGAGGGACCTTTTAAAGGCCTTTGCAGGTGTTTTGAGTAAATCAGCTGATTAGAGTGGCAGCAGGTGTCTTCTATATTCAGCCTTTTCAGAATATTCTAATTTTTTGAGATACCAAATTTGGAGTTTTCATTAGTTGTCACTTATGAATATCAAATTTAAATGTAATGAACATCCGAAATACATTGGTCTGTGTGCATTGCATGAATATAATGTACAAGTTTCACGTTTTGAATGGAATTACTGAAATATTTTCAACCTTTTGATGATATTCTAATTTACTGGCCAGCACCTGTACATTCAAATAGCACAGCACTCTATTTAAACTACTTACATGTAAATCTGTTATTTGTCCATCCATCCATTTTCATCCGCGTATCCGGAGTCGGGTTGCGGGGGCTGTAGCGTCGAGAGGCCCTGACTTCCCTCTTCCCAGCCGCCGGAGCCAGCTCCTCCGGGTAAATCCCAAGGGGTTCCCCCGGCCAGGTCCGGTAAGAAGTCCGCTCCAACAGCTTCTGGCATTTTTAAAAAGTATCCCAGGGGCACGGTAAGGGTCGGAGATGTTTAGTCTATTTAATTTCTGACTATATAAAATGATTTCTTCGGTTTTAAAGTGTGAAGTAAACTCCGACGAAGTAAAATCCAAGCAGATCCCGTTCACGTTCATGGTTACATCTGTGTTTGTTTACCTTTTTTTTCCTGCCAAAATGGCGTCTACTAACTCAGTCACGTGGGGTCCGGAGCTCTATACCAGCCTGGGAGGGGAACACCCTGCCTGACAGCGAGGAAAAGAGTCACCGAGTGCGTTTACATGCAGCCAGAAACCCTTTTAAAATCTGAATATTCACAATAACCCGGTTCCGCACGGCCATGTAAACACCTCCAAAAACCCGGATATGCTCATAACCGGGTTTTTAAAAACCCAGTTACTACACCTGGGGTAACCCTCTTCTAACCCGAATGTTTGGTCGTGTAAACGCATATCGGGATATCCCCATCAAAGCGTGTGTTCTGCGCATGCTCTGTTCGCAAGGAATCTTGGTCTTTTGAGTAGCGAGACGTCTTGTACGCGCCAGAACTCCGGAAGTAAACAACAAGTTGGGAGCAACATGGCGAGTCGCGGCACAGCACCACACTTTTGGAGTGACGAGGAAACTAAAGCGCAAACGCGGTCGCTATCTCTTCCGAACTGGGAAACATGTTGTTGTTTTCACGGATACCGGAACGAGAAGAACCGGAAATGACGCATATTGCGTCTGGACGTAGTCCATACGTCTTGACGCTGCCCCAACGTCCGCATTTAAATCAGGTTATGCAAGTTAGAGGTAACTCTTTCTATTTATGCTTGTAAACAGGTTATTCTGATCAACTCAGAAACCCGAATACCGACCTTAACCCGATCATAACCCGGATATTGGCTGCATGTAAACGTAGTCTCTGAAGCTGGTTTCAGAGTGAGGCTGATGTTTCAGACTGCTTGGGTTTACAAAACAAAGTGAGCGGGAACGCCACAAACCCCAGCTTCCTTGTTTGTCTGGATTGAAAGGTGCAGCATCCACACAAAAAGCATCCAGGCCAGGTTTCTATTCAGACTGGAATTCCCATCTTCTTGGGTCAGTCCCATCTTTGGGTTAAAGGTTTGATTCTGTTCATTAGAGTTTAGTGGGTAGTTTTGTGAAAATCTGGATGAAACCACTTTAAATCCTTAAAAACACAATTAAATATCTGTGATGGTGATTTTACCCAGTAAAGCTCATCCAGATTCTGTTTACATGCAAACAAGCAAACATGCAAACACATTTGAGAGCCGTGACTTTTTTTATAGTTTACAGGAATTCCTGCCAAGCCCAGAGCCATTCCAAAGGTCTGATCTGGTTCTGTTTGTTGGTCTGAAGGTTTCTCATCACTCCTGCAGCATCTGATGCTGACGCAGCACAAATAGGTGTTTTTCTTCATTTCTGGGACTCGGCCGTTTCTCTCTACGAGGACGATGTGGAGTTTAGGAATGGCTTAGAGGACGTCCAACACTAACCTAACCCTATAAGTGTTTGAAGAGAGGAAATCCAAACACACACCCAGGTGAGTGTGTTTATCTCAGCAGACTAAAGTTCAGCAGCATCACACATTCCAGACCAATGGGAACTTTATTATCCCGTCTGGAAGCCTTCAGTGAAAATGGGATAGACATTATTATTGGTAGAAGGTAGTCTGATTGGCTCAGAGCCAACGAGGCTCACTGGAACGTTCTGCAGCTGAAGATCCGATGAAGGAAATGAGCAAAGATGTTTAACTAAAACCCACCTGACCTACTTTCTCCTGCTTGTGCACGTGGGACCATGTCCAGAGGGATCCGTGCACGTTCTCCATTGTTTGTATAAGTGTGTAAAACAGAGCCAAGAGGGGGTTTGGAGAACAGGATAAGGGTGTGTGTGTGTGTGTGCGTGTGTGCGTGTGTGTGTGTGTGTGTGTGTGCCAGCTGAGGCCAAAGGTACCATGTGTCATCCAGCTGTGGCCGCCTGGAGTCACTTTGCAGACTGGTAGAACCCGGAACACTGGGAATATAAATACGGTTTTCCGGTTTCTCCGGAGACAAACAGACGACTTGTTTTGTTTTTTTTAATAAATCAGAAACTCACAGTGGGGCTGAACTTATTAAAGCTGTAGCTCTGTGTGACCTGAAAGCATCAGCTGAGATTTACTCCTGGTCCAAATTAGAAGCTTTTATTGTGAAGGAGTCAGAAGCCGACCCGTAAATCCCAGTGTTCCCACCGGAGACCAGGGGTGTCCAGTCCTCCATCAACGTAAAACCTAAAGATGAGACCAAGACTTTCTCATGTTGGATTAAAACATTTACATTTGAACTTTTAATGACCATCAGGTCACCGAGTGTGTTTCCTAGCAACCATCACTGGTTCTGATGGTTTTGGCTCATGAAGAAGTTGGAGCAGGGAGGAACTGTGTCAACAAGCAGATTTTATCACCATGAACCAAAATGTCTCAAATCAGTGCAGCTCAGCAACAACGGAGAACCAAAAATGAACTCAGTAACTCCAAATATGCTCAGTTTGAAAAGCTTGCCTAAAGGCACTCTGGCGGGGGACATTTTCTTATGAAAAAAAGAATAAAAACAACCAAAATATGATTTAAAACAAGAGTCATCAGCTAGAAACAGAAATGCTTTGTTTAAAGTAATTTATTTAAATCTTTAGCATTTTAAGTAGCGTGAGAGGTGGGGACACCTGGACAGGTCTCCAGTGCATCACAGGGACACCATCAGTCACACCCAGGGACAGCTGGAGTCTACCTGACATGAAAAGCTTTGGTCTGTGGGAGGAAACTGGAGAAAATCCTCACATGCATGGGGAGAACATGCTGGGATTTGAACCTGCAACCCTCTCGCTCACATCTGATCTCAGGACAGATAAACATCAGCTAAACGAGGGCTGATGAAAAACACTGCAGCAAATCAAGCTAAAGCTGTGATAAAAGTCAAGACTCCAGCTGGTGTTGTCCTTTCGGTCACCATTTTTATCAGATTCATCTGATTGGCTGAAAACATCCAATCCAAGCATCCCAGAGCTTTAAACCAACATCTAAGGAAATATAAATAATTAGTTGTGGCAGCCATCTTGAATCTGCTTGGCTCTAAACACCCAAGGAAGATTTTCATTGTCCTGTTCAGTATTTCAGGAGGTGTCTAAATAAACCAGCACACAGGAAAACAGGCAAAAACATCATCGTCCACCACCAACATCCTGGTCTGCTAGTGGGAACAACTGGAAATAATCTGATCCCCAAGGGGGTCGATATTTTTGTTTATTAGAGCTCTTATATCTTCCAATACCACCGTCCCCTCCTGATGACATCATCACTTCCTGTTATCTACGTATATTTAGAGATGAGGAGGAAGAGCAGATAACATTCCCTCTGGGATTAATAAAGTATTTTTGAATTGAATTGAATTGAATCAGATGTTCTACTTCTGTCTCCGGTTGAAAGGGAAAGACTAGACTTTGTGTCCAAACTAGGGCTGCACGATATTAGGAAAACCTGCGATTTGCGATAACAATAATTAATATTGCGATGACGATATTACTTGCGATAAACTCAACAACAAAAATAATAAAAACAAAACAAAGAAAATAATAAAAATGAGAAAAGCAAAATATGTGAGGAAAGGGAAAAAGAAAATGAACAAGAAAAGGTCATCAGTGGATCCCGGGAAAAGTAGAATCAGCAGAAAGAGCAGAACAAATCTAACTCTGGTGTTTGCTAACCATCTAAATTAAGTGCTGTCCGCCTCGGGGACGGGCATCTGACCTATGAGAACCCACCCAATTTGGCCAAATGGGTGAAGAGCTCCATTTAGTTAAAAAACATCATGCTTCTGTTTCATTGACAGAATGCATTATGTGTAGCAAACATTTGAGCTGACCATTCGTTACGATATTTATCTGTTCTTTGCGATATGCATATTGTGCATGCTGATATCGCGATAACAATATATTTGCGATATATTGTGCAGCCCTAGTCCAAACACAAAATCAGACATTTTTTATTAAAATGTTCCTGCAGTTTACCAGAAAGAAGGACTGAATTACCCAAAAATGACAGAAATCTAAATGAAGCGTCATGCTCTATCAGAGCACGTTTCCACACGGACCATTTTAGATGCAACACACCGAGCCTGATCGCTCTTGTGTGTTTGCATAGAAACAAAGCAGGTTTAGCTTTAGCCTGTTAGCATGACTAAAAAGTAAGTTGATTCAGTTAACTAGCAGCTAAGCTCACACATTAGCATTATTAGCATGAGGATGTAAATCATTAGCTGTAGCTATTTACATTTACTGATGTTTTAACATCTTTCAGTGATGGTTTAAAAACAAAGTAGTTAAGAAAAAATAATTATTATAAAATCACAATTTCACTTTGAAAGAATTCATGATGTCATGCCATACCCCCCCCCCCAAGAGGACCCACACTGCCACAGAAACCAGAGAAATGTTTAAAGATTAAAGCCAAACAGGCCGAAAGTTATCTTCAGATTTGCAGGAACCATCAGGAACCCAACAGAACCAGACGGTCCGACTGCCTTTTGGGTCAAAGCTGCACAGAAAACGTATGTGAGCCCGCTAAGTCTGACCCTGAACGACCCGACTCTCATCTCTAATCATGTAAATAAAAAAAGTTGTGATGAACCCACAAGGAGATGAGCGGCGCTCTCACAGGCTAACGACGGCTAATTACTGCTAATGGATGTTTGGGGTTTAGTGTGTGTGTGTGTGTGTGTGTGTGTGTGTGTGTGTGTGTGTGTGTGTGTGTGTGTGCGTGTGCGTGTGCGTGTGCGTGTGCGTGTGTGTGTGTGTGTGTGTGTGTGTGTGTGTGTGTGTGTGTGTGTGTGTGTGTGTGTGTGTGTAAACGGGGGTTTTCCAGGAAGCTGCTTCACAAAGAATCAGATAAAAACTGGGGTGTTTCTCAGATCTGATCTGAAACACAACAGAATTTTCTAAAAGCCTCCGATGGGAACGACATCCGTCTGGAGTTTTATCATCAGGACTCAGATGGTAACCAGATCATTAAACCCTTTCATTTCTGCAGGACATCACCTGAGCTGGAGACGGAGTGCTGGTCGGGTAACTAGCTGGTTATCCAGGCTAACCCGGTACCACCGTGTCAGAATCATCACCTCAGCTCATTTAAAGGAGTTTAATGTTTTAATAGATATATTAATCAAACCAACACCAGATTAACTACAGGAATTGTTTTTCTCATGTTTCTCCGTTTCCTCCTGCAGCAAACAGACACCTCATCACCCAAACCGGATCAGATCCAGAACCTTCTGGGCCTGGTTTTTATGGAGCATTTCTCCACCAGGGAAGCCGACTACCCTCGGACATGAAGGGATAAACGTCAGAGCAACTTTCTCTCTGCAGGAGCAGGATAATATCCATCAGGCCGGTGTGGAGAACACGGGAGGAGAGACGACGTGTTTCTGGTCCTGACCTCCACCAGAGTCATCAGTGGTGTGATGAAGATGAGCATGGACTTCAAACGGAGAAAGTTGGACAGAGTGAGGATTCGGGAAGTGTCCGGATCCAAAGGAATGTTCAGAAATGTCTGACAGGAAGCTAAGAGCTAAGAGGAAGGAAGCAGGAGGGCAGGAAATCAAAAGCCAAATAAAACTAATTAAATCCTTCTGCTGAATCCGGAGGTTTGGATCTACGAATCCATTTAAACAAGTTCAAAAGGAGAAAAACCAGCGCTGGAGCAACAACAAAAAAAGATTTCCTGCCTTTCAGCTTAAGTTTGCATGTACATCCCAGGTGCTGAACAGGAAGTCAGACTTGATTTAATTTATTTTGAACTTTGTTTTCATTTTCCTGCAGATGAAACTCGATAGATGATGTCTTAGTTACACATTTAGAACTTTTTGCTTTAAAAAAAAGCAGAAAAAAGTTTCATATTGAGGAGAATTTTTTTTTCATAATAAAGATTTTCAGAGTTGGGCTGAAACTACTTCCTATTTCTGTCTGTAATCAATCAATCAAAGCTTTATTTATAAAGCGCCTTCCGCAACCCTGTCAGGAAGCCCAAGGCGCTGAACATGGTACAGTAGAAAAGCCGTCTGTAGATAAAAGCCATTGTAACCAGAAAGGTTAAAGATTCTAGAGTTTATGCTTATTTATGTTTGGAGAACAAATTATTAATCATCGTGTGATGGGTTCAGCCTTTACCACACATATGCACGCACGCACACACGCACACACACACACATTCCTGTTATCTGTTATTTTAACAACGATGTAAAAAAAACAGCAGCTCCTTTAAATTTTACCTCATAAATATAAAAATGATTCCATAAATAAGATTCCGGCCTTCCGTGGTAAGGCACAAGGACATTTCTGTTCTAGCCTTGGAGAAAAAGTGACTCAACTCCAAAGAGACAAATGATTCTTTTACTAGTTTGGGAAAAACTTCACGACAGTTTTGAATTTCACCAGACGCTGTTTTAGACCTGACACGGAGCGCCGGGGGGCGGAGTCAAACATTCAAACGGTAATAAAAAAATATAAAATCTGAATAAAGAGTAAATAACCTGTATTTGTGTAGCGCCTTCTTAGGGCTCTACAGCCCTCCAAAGCGCTCCCCAAAACACTGGTGGTGATGAGCTACGATGTAGCCACAGCTACACTGGAGGCACTAACAAAGGCGAGGCGCCGCTGGTCCCTCCGACCACCACCAGTAGGCAAAAGGAGTTGAGTGTCTTGCCCAAGGACACAACAGCAGGAGTCTGGTTGAAGCCGGGCTTGAGCTGTGCAACATTTATGAAGAAAAAAGTATTTTATGTTTTTATTGTAATAACGAGAATGTCTTAGGGCTCTAGTCATGAAGAGCCTTCAGAGCAGCTGATGAGGGCCATGGAGGAACATTTAGGAGGTGTCCAGCCTCTGGTCCAACCCGGAGTCTGACCCAAACATCAGAAACAAACTGCTGCTGCGAACGATGCCAGGAAATCAAAAGAAAATCAGTCCAGGAAAACAAATTATTGTGCATTTGTAAATGAGAACTTTCTGTTCTGCAGACAAACACCTAGTTGTTTCATCACGAGATCACGTTTAACTCAGCAGGTCATGAGACGTTCGGCTGGCAGACACAAACGCCTGTTAGCAATCTGCTCCGATCTTCAGATCCTCACAGATTTACTCAGAAACAGGAACGACTTCAGCTGCTCCGGCTCTAGAAAAGCAGCGGTTCTCCTTCAAGAACCAGAGGAATATAAACGACTAAAATCTGCAAGCTGTTTAAATTCCTGCCCGCCCTCCGGCGGCTCCACCGGTCTCACGTTTCAACATCAGAACAGGCCTTCTGAGAACGGGGGAGGGGTCCCGCCTTTGTCGCGGCAGGTCCGATTAACATCCATGATTGAGCGGTTACCGTTTTACGGGTTTAATGAGAAACACAGCTGAGGGTTCTGGGAGGAGAAGAAAACTTTACTGGTTTCAGGAGCCGTGGTCCTGGTGGGTTTATTTTTAGTTCAGACATAACTGAACCCAGATCAGCCAATCTGGACCAGGAACTTGGATCTTCTCACCCAAACATCAACTTGTCTGACTCACAGTGAGACAAACACACCTGTCACGGTCATAAACATACCTGTGATGTCAGACGACAAACATTTAGCTCTAAAACAGGAAGATCCTTTCATAAACATCTCAGACTAGCTGGAGTTTAGAACAGAAGTTTGCTGTTGTTGAACCAGCGTCCCAGCACAACCAAACAGCTGTAAAAGTAAACAAGTTCTTATAATCGCTGTGGAAGCCATCTTGAAAGGACTCCAAGGTTAATGAGTCGCAGACGTTGATCTAACAGTCACCGTCTGAAAGTTTCACCCAGTGGGTGAGGAGCTTAGATCAGCAGCATCTACAGACCATAATAACATTAAAGCACCAAACCAGATAAAAACACCTTCTGTTGACCTTTGACCTGGTTCTTTTTACAGTTGCCAACACTGTGATCACTACAAACACACCTGAGCCTCAGCTGCTCTCTGATTGGTGGAGACAAAGCATACTAAACTCCACGCCCTCCACTTCAAACATAAACCAACCAACGGACCCACTGAGTCAACACACACACACACACACACACACACACACACACGCAAGCACGCACGCACGCACGCACCAGGGGCCGGTGCCTGAGAGCAAACCTGTCCTCTCCTGACTCCTCATTGGACAGAATCAAACCGGAAACCGGCCAATCACGGGCCACCAATGAGCCCTGTGAGTCCTGATGATACCCGCCTCGTCCCGCCCGCTCGTCTCCCACATCAAAGGTTCAGAAACACCAACAGAACCCAGCAGAACAAATTCATCCAGTCGCAGACCCAAAAGCTGCAGAATCGTTGTTAAAAAGTTCTGTGAAACCAGGAGAACCCAGGGACAGACCTGGTGGGTTTGTGGTTGGACTATTCATAGAACCGGCTCTGGTTCTGCTGCAGCTCAGTAATTACAGACCAGTAGGACATGTCTGTGTCCTTTATTCTGAGGGACAATATGTCTCTGTTCACAACAACTTTCAGTTTGAGGAGAAAGTGTGGTGGACAAACTTCAGAGGAGCCTACACACACACACACGCGCGCGCACACACACACACACACACACACACACACACACACACACACACACACACACACACACACACACACACACACACACACACACACAGTCGATGATGTAGGAGAGGCCGAGTGGAGAAAAGGACACATTCCTTGAAGCTAGAAGCATTTACGTTCCTCGGGCTAGTGGGTCAAATGGTGTCTTTAAGTGTCCTGCAGCTGAGACGTTTGACGCCCACAGCAGGACGGCTCTAACGCGTCAGATGGTAGAACCAAGTTAAAGCCAACACTATCAGAGGTCTGTGAGGCCAGCAGCATCAGAACACACACCGCTAAGTCTCTTCTGATTGGTCCAGACTCATCAGTGATGCCATCACCAGAGAACCACCTACAGTCTGCAGGAGATCCCATCCTGATAGCAGCAAACCGCAGAAGCCATCACTTCCTGTTGTTGCTCACAGGGTTGTCCCTGATCAGCTGACTGCAGCACCCGAGTCCAAACAGTCAGTTCTGGTTTAATCTACAGAAAAATACCTTTTATGAAAGATTTTGCATGAAAGGAAGATTTTATCCCACATATTTTTTTTATAAATACACAAAAAAAACTGAGTATTTGATACAAGTGCAACACCTCGTCAGTCTCCATCTCCTCCCAAACTCGTCTCCCTCATGTCCCACTTCCACCTCGGAGATCAATTATCTCAGAAATCTTAATTCCAACAAAACCGGAGCGAGGCTCCGCGTGTTTGAGACTCTTTGGCAATGGTTTAGACAATGCTGTTGGTCACAGCTCGGAGCAATCCTCGGGTTGGGATTAGAGAACGTTCAGGTGCCACAAACAACAAAACCTTCCAAGAACTTGTAACAAACTCCCTAAAACCTGCAGGAAGAAAACCTCTAAATCCAAACAGGACTCCAACACAATGGAGCCAGCCGCTCTCAGCCAGAAGGAACACAAGTTTGCTGCCACTCATCCTTTCATCATTCAAACTTCCCTCAAGTTTTCCTAACGCCGTGCAGCGCTAGCGTCCGAATGCTGAAGAGGAAACCTGTCCGATGTAATTCGGATAATTACCTAAAGACAGAATTTGGAAAAACTGAACAAAACCAAACCCAGTTTGTGTCTGGAAGAGTTTCACAGTTAATGATGTTTTTCTGCAGTCATGAAAGTTAAAGCTTCCGGATGAGATTCTTTGCGTTTAACTCAGATTCCTCTTTACTTTCCATGTCAAACGGCCTTTTTCTTACAGAGTGGCCTCTTTGTCTGAGCTGTGATTAGCTGGCTGCCGAACGCAGGCAGGATGACATTTGAGAACATTGTGCGCCCGGCTGCTTCTGGCGCTGGGAAAAGTCCGGTTTGTGTCAGTATTCCTGGGAAGCAGCGGAGGTACTGTAGGAACGGGACTGGCAGGAGGTAAAAGTCTCAAACCTCATAGTGTTTGCTTTACGCCTCCTGAGCGCTCACACCGGCACCCACTTGACGCAGACAGTCCCGTGACCTTTGGCTTCTCATTCCACTGAATTCCCCTCTGGATTTAAAAAATGCCGGAGCACCAATCGGAGCGCAAGGAGTCCTTCAACCAGGAAGGCAGAGCAGTTTCTAAGTGCTGTAGTGTTTTAAAATCTTCCACTGCAATCCCATCGTCACCTGCAGATCCCAAAAGGAAAGACTAAACATTCAGCAATGACTCAGGTGTAGCACCTGGATGACATCATCACACCAGGGTGTGGCTATGACAGAAGTCACATGAATGAGAGATTAGTTCAAACGGTTATGATTGAATAATCAGAACCCAGGTATCAGAACCCCCCCTAAAAAAACATATCTCTCTCATTTCATCCTTTGGTTCCAGGAGGAAACCAGAAAAAAGGTGTGGAAATACTAGTGATTTACTGGGTTAGACCAGAGGAGTCCCAAAGGTGTTTGATCCAGCTAGTGTGTGTGTGTGTGTGTGTGTGTGTGTGTGTGTGTGTGTGTGTGTGTGTGTGTGTGTGTGTGTGTGTGTGTGTGTGTGTGTGTGTGTGTGTGTGTGTGTGTGTGTGTGTGTGTGTGTGTGTGTGGGTGGGTGGGTGGGTGGGTGGGTGGGTGATCTGGAACACCTGAAGATCTAGAAGGTCTCATGCTTAATTCCAATCAAAATTAATTACTGCTCCCCCTACAGGCAACTGCCTAATTATGACTGGGATCCCGGACAAGCCCCCAACAGTCTGGCCTAATCAACACTAAAAGTTACTAAATCAAGGCTGTCTTTGATCTCCAGGAACAGTCTAGAAAAGTCTAGGATATTGATCCACTTTTGGTCTCAGTTAGCCCCCCCCCCCCCCCACACACACACACAGTTTGTCTTTTTATCTTAATGAGGACCATCCATTGACTTTCATTCATTTTTGTGACTCCACTATGCCTAACCCATACCCATACCTACAGTGTTGTGCCCGAATGCGTTCATTGAACGATCGTTCGTGAATTTGTTAGTTTTTTTTCCGTGAACTGAACTCGTTCATATTTTGCCTGACAAACGTAAAAGTGAGTGCGTTCGTCCTGGCGTGCTTGAACGGGTTTATGAACGCGTTCTTTCGCCATTCTAGCTCCAGATCTCTGGAGCTTTTCCGGAGCTAAAGCCTAGCTAAAACATCTTGTTAGCCATAGAGTTTATAAAAAATAGAACCCACAAATGCGGTAAAACATAGGCAGTAGCGGTTGGTGCGGCGTCTACTCTTCTACGTCTATGCAGTGTGCAGAAGTCAAAATTCATTCAGAAAAATTTAAACGGGACTTAACTGAAAGATTATACATTGTTTTAATGTTTTGCGCCTTTAATATTGCACTTTGAGTTTGCTACCTCAGCCTGCTTCCTAAGATTGTTTAATAATTTCCCATTAAAAAACTGTTCAAATAATGTCATGTTATTGAGAATGTAGGTAAAAACTAGGTAGGGTAAAAACTGCAGCTGGGTATGACTGTGGACTGAACGAGTACCAACAATTGGAAAATTATTTCATAAGTTATGTGTGTGTGTGTGTGTGTGTGTGTGTGTGTGTGTGTGTGTGTGTGTGTGTGTGTGTGTGTGTGTGTGTGTGTGTGTGTGTGAGACCCAGGTGTTCAAACCGGGCTCAGGGGGCTACACTTCAACTAAAACTAGTTAAATAACCTAAGCTACCCTGTTCATATCAAGAGTTTTACATTCAGGAGCGTCCCAGTTCTCTGGTTAATTATTTATATAAACAAACACTAAACTCAACAGACTCATAACCTCTGAGGAAACTAGGCTAGAAGTAAGCAGACTTTGTAGGACCCCAGGTCACCTCAGGGTGATCCTGATGATGCAGCAGCAGAGTAGACCTCCTGATGGACCCCCAGAGCAGAAATGTAACTTTGTCTGAGGAGGTTAAACCTCCTTCTGTCCTCCAGCATGAAGGGAGAAGAAACTTCTTACCTCCGTGAAGAAGTTGTCCATGTCTGGATTTTACTTCAATCCCAGAGGAGCTGCAGTGAGGAAATCCCGGGTCCGGTCAGTGAGACTCATGTGTTGCTCCAGTTAAAAACACTGCAGAGACGAAAGCAGGTCAGCTGGTTTCAGATCATCTTCATCTTCCTCCTGTCATCAGTCCGCTGGAGAAGCTTCCCGGATCAGCGTGGAGAAACGGCAGGACCTTCACTCTTTGTCTCCTGGGTTTTCCATCCGGAGGAGAAAAAACTAACTCATGAAATTAAAACTTGTAGCCTGGACCTCCCCACGGACTCTTCTCACAGCCGCGTGCATCGGCTGTGACGTCAGTGCGTTCGGTTCGTTGGGGGAAACGCTCACGCGGTGCAAAAGGTGAAGAAGCGACGCGCCGGTGAAACTTTCGCTCTGGTATTAGCTCTGACCCGGTGGACAATGATCCCGAAGCACCGCCCCTACTCCTGCTGTCTCACTGACTCCTCCTACTGTCAGCATGTGGACTAGTATGGGGTGCCATTTGTAAAGTCAAACAGTCATAATCTAACAGCAATATTTTTGGTTATTTAGCATAAGAGAAAAAATTGTGAGTTCACTTTTTTGAAGTCATATTTTCACCATGTTGTTCATACATTTATAAATGTTAAAGTTTCCAAATACATATTTAGTTAGCAAGCTAAATATTTAAGTTGTAGTTAAATATTTATTTTGCAAACTAAATATTTAGGTCTGATCTAAATATTTAGTTTGTAAAATAAATATTTAATTCACTAACTAAATATTTAATTTGCTAATTAAATATTTATTTTGGAACCAAATATTTAATTTGTAAATTAAATATTTATTTTCCGAAATAAATATTTAGATCCCAGCTAAATATTTATTTTGGAGCTAAACATTTAGTTTGCAAAATCAGTATTTGAGAAATAAATATTTAAGTCTGACCCAAAAATATAAAATATAGTGTGGAGCTAAATAACATTGTGGAAAATAAATATTTAGCTGGTACTTAAACATTTAGCTAATATGCAGATTCGCTTGCCAATAAGCGGAAGTTGGTTACCAAAATAAATGCTGGATCTCGCTAACTTCTTTCTAAACTCTTGCTACGAACCAGAACTTGTTTTATCTCCGGTTCTATTCTTCTGAACATGTCCGACGTGTTGGCTGAAGAAGAATAGAACCGGAGATAAAACAAGTTTTGGTTCGGAGCAAGAGTTTATAAAGAGGTTAGCGAGATCCAGCATTTATTTTGGTAACCAACTTCCGCTTATTGGCAAGCGAATCTGCATATTAGCTAAATGTTTAAGTACCAGCTAAATATTTATTTTCCACAATGTTATTTAGCTCCACACTATATTATATATTTTTGGGTCAGACTTAAATATTTATTTCTCAAATACTGATTTTGCAAAGTAAATGTTTAGCTCCAAAATAAATATTTAGCTGGGATCTAAAAAAAATTTCGGAAAATAAATATTTAATTTACAAATTAAATATTTAGTTCCAAAATAAATATTTAATTGGTAAATTAAATATTTAGTTAGTGAATAAAATAATCATTTTACAAACTAAATATTTAGATCAGACCTAAATATTTAGTTTGCAAAATAAATATTTAACTACAAATTAAATATTTAGCTTGCTAACTAAATATTTATTTGGAAACTTTAACATTTATAAATGTATGAATAACATGGTGAAAATATGACTTCAAAAAAGTGAACTCCAATTTTATCTCTTATAATATGCTAAATAACCAAAAATATTGCTGTTAGACAGGGATTCCCAAAGTGTGGTGCGCGCACCCCTGGGGGTGCGTGAGCTGCCGCTAGGGGGTGCGCGAGGTGAAAAGTGTAATGGCTGCGGAGCTCAGAGAAGTCTGTCATATGTCACCATTAGCGTAGAAACTCATTTGTGGGTGGGCCAAAGAAAAAGTAAGTGGGCACAATAAATGTAATTGAAAACAAGGATATTTTTGTGCGCGTGCGTGTCCTCCACATGTGCCATAGCTTCATAATAACAGTGCGCCGAGCTTTAGCACTCTGGCCTGCGCACGCCGATATGTTCCGTCGCGCGCGTGCGTGTCCTCCACATGTGCCCTAACTTCATAATAATAACAGTGCGCCGAGCTTCAGCACTCTGGCCTGCACACGCCGATATGCTCCGTATTTGATCATTTTTAACAGTGTTGGAGGAATCTGAAGGTGGTGAGTCATTCTGGCAGATTGTAATTAACACCTGTCTCATGCAGGTGTTCTGACATTGTAAACCTCACACACAGAACATTGTAGATGTAACAAAATAACAAGAAATGATTCCCATTCAGGCTATTAACTGCGCGCTGAAGATCTGAAGTTCAGAGTGCGTCTGTCAGAGGTCAGACGCGTTCCGGCTGAACCATGGCTCACGGGTGCACAAGTGAGCACATCTGGGCTGGGCAGAAGTCATTTTACAACATTGGTTTAAATAGCGCGAGACGCCGTGACTTGAGCGGCTGTGCCGCGCGCGCACACACACACACACGCACACAGATTCAATAAGCGCACACGCTGCTTTAACTCCGGCGCGCCGTCAGACTGAAGGCAGAAATGAGTGCTGCCTCCACCATGATAAAAACTTTTAAGAGGTTATTTTTCATTCAAGGTCAAATTAAGATATTAGCTTCTGGCATGAGTCGGGTCTGCTCCAGCCAGTGACTCCTCATGAACCTGACCACAAGTCCTGTTACTGCAGCATTTATTATTCCAGTCAGTGTGGCAGCGGATGGCAGATTCAGCCACACCATAAAACAGCAATAAGTCGGTCTGAGGTAAAAGTGAACATCATGGCTATATCTTTTCCCCTATAGACATTTGATTACGCACAAGTAGGTGATCAGCTCAGGTTTACGCAGAGCAGAAGGAAGGAGAGCGCTCTAGCCGCACAGGTTAAACGTTCCTACTTTAAGAAAACCGTTAAACTGCATTATTTATGTGCTACTGGGCACTCTAAATATTTATTTAAAATGAAATCAAAGGAAATTGTAATGGTATCGAATGTTTATTAATTACTATTTAAAAAATGAAAGTGATGGGGAATTTTTTAACCGTCTGTTTAGCTTGACATCTGATATATATATATATATATATATATAGAGAGAGAGAGAGAGAGAGAGAGAGAGAGAGAGAGAGAGAGAGAGAGAGAGAGAGAGAGAGAGAGAGAGAGAGAGAGAGCCATGCCCCGATGTGGGGGGGGGGGGGGGGGGGCGTCGACATGGTTGGGACATAGAAGGGGGTGCGCGGCTAAATAAGTTTGGGAACACTGCTGTTAGATTATGACTGTTTGACTTTATAAATGGCACCCCATAGACCAGGAGCTCCTTCTGCGGCGCGTGGATGTGGTGTCAGCTGCGGAAAGCCTGTTTATCATCAAATCATCTTTAAAACTCAACTTTATATATATATATATATATATATATATATATATATATATATATATATATATATATATATATATATATATATATAGATAGATAGATAGATAGATAGATAGATAGATAGATAGATACATACATAATGAACATTTCAGATCTGACACGTGCCTTAAGTCAATTAAATGACGTCACTTCCGTCTGTGTTATGGTTTCTCACCAGAACTTTGGAGTGCCGATTTGGGAGAGGAGGCCCTTCATGTAAAACTGTAATATTTAGGTGTTCTTTAAAATATATAAATTTAAATCTAAGTCCTTAACATTAAATGAAACAGACTATAAGGGAAATTTAGATATTTAAAATCAAGACAATAAATGTATATATTTGTTTAAAACCAAATGATGAAATGTAGGCTATGCTGTTGTTTTTAACCGTACGTTAAGAATGAAATTTAAAGACATGAATATTTAGAATAAATGAATTATGTCTTTGCTCTGCTTTTATTTTGAAGTGCCACTTCCTATGCTTTTACAGGTTTGCTGAGTACTTGGTTTGAAACAGTTTTTATTCTTATTCTAAACTTTTAGATTTGTTCATTAAGAGTACATCCTACTAATAATAAAGTCTTGGCTATTCCGTAAATGGCCTATATTTGATAAACATCTTCTAGGGCTCTATAACCCCCCAAGGTGCTTTACAACGCAACCAGTCAATGTACTCATATTTAATTAGGTTGTATTTACTTTGAGGAATCATCTAAAAGCAGTCATGCTGTAGCTAGTGGGTCTCCAGACCAGCTATCTGTGGTCTGTCCTGACTCCTCCCAGGTATTTGTTCAGGTGTCCTCCACCTGTAACCTCTAACAGGTCACCTATGTGGACGGCGTCCCAGAGCCTGACCTGCAATCAGCTCTGCTGACAGACATCAGACTGCATTTAGAAAGAAAACAATCTTTTACATAGCTTCTCTCAAGATAAAAATCGTGTGGACCTTCTCAAGAACAAAAATAAAAAGACTTTAAGAAATATCATGAAAATGAGAAAAAAATGTGTGACTAAAACATTTTAAGGAAGGGGAAAGAGGAAATGAATAGGAAGGTAATATCAGTGGATCCTGGAAAGGCAGAATAAGAGCAGAATAAGGAGAGGGTGGTGATGAAGGTCCCACCAAAGCCTGAACAGGTGAGTTTAAAGGAGACCACTGAGTCCACTGATCTCAGGCTCAGGGGGAGAGAGGTCCAGAGTCTGGGGGCCACAGCATTGTCAGCGGTTGCTCTGACGAAGGCGGCAGTGAACGTGGAAACATGTCAGCAAAGGTAACAAGAAACCCTTATCACTCTGAGTACAATGAAGAACAAAAGAAAAAGAAATAGGAAAATATGAGAAGAGAATTCTGAAGATTAAGTTTTCTGTTCATTTTCTGACTGAATGAAAGGATCAGTAATCTGATTACTTGAGAAGGTGAAAGCAGCAAATCGGACCAAATAAATTCATAAAGTCCAAACTTGAACATATTAGCTTAAACTCCCAGAATGCTGTTCTACTGCATCAACACCATCAGAAAGGCCTAAATTATTTCTCCTAAAGGGAAGCAGAGTTCAGCCTGATGACAGACGAGTTAAAACCTAAATTAGTTTAACTTTTTTGATGAAGCAGCAACATTCAGCTGTTTCATTTACCCGCAGTCGGTTCTTCATTGCTCCTCTTCTCTGGAACCAAAAACACCAAAGCTGCTTTAGACGCCTCAGAAGGATCCTTCTGGTTCCTGTAGGTCACGTCTGCTCCATCTGATCTCCATCCCCTCCATCAGGTTCCTTGTTCGATAACATGTTTGATTCTGTTTCAGTCAGCTGTTGGAATGAGTTTTCAGCTGTTCCGAAGTTGGCTAAAACCTCAGAGATACACACACACACACACACACACACACACACACACACACACACACACACACACACACACACACACACACACACACACTGAGCTGCAGAGGCTGACCATTTACTGGAGTCTCGTGGGCAGACGCTGCCACCTAGTGCTCAACACCGGTAATACAGAAGAGACAGAGCAGCGTTAGAGAACAAACGAGTCACAGAGGAATTAAATAAATGTGTTTTTACTGATCTGACATTTGTCGCTGTTGTTTTTAATTTTAATCAAAGTGAATACATTCTCAGTTTGATCACTGGAGTGTAGTTGTTCTGTTGGATTTAACAAACTGAGGTGAGTCTGGAGGGTTTGGGCGTTTGATTCAAGAGATCAGGGTCATATTTTAGATGTTTTGACTTTATTCTGAAAGCATTTTGAGTTCATCTGGACATCTGATGTTTTCTTGTTCTTGTTTTATTCTCTTGTTGACCCCCCCCCCCCCCCCCCCCCCCCAGGGTTAAAGGTGACTGAAATGAGTTTCCTGATCTGGGCTCACTGACACCCGAGAGACGCTGCTGTGCTCTTCCACATTAAAAGGAAACAATGCAAATTTTTGATTTCTTTCCATAATTCATTTTCTTGAGCCATGTAGTACAGTGGGCAAAAGTATTTAGTTAGCCTCCAACTATGTGCAAGCTCTCCCACTTGAAAGGATGAGAGAGGCGTGTAATGTCCATCGTACAAGACCACTGATAATCTCCCTCCACCAGGGGCTCCATGCAAGATCTCACCCTGTGGGGTGAAATGATCACAAGTACGGTGAGCAGAACTACACGGGGAGGGGGGGGGGGGGATTAGTGAATTACCTGCAGAGAGCTGGGACCAAAGTTACAAAAGCTACCATCAATAACACGCCACCATGAACGTGTCCCCCTGCTTAAGCCAGTACGCTCGTCTGAAGTTTGCTAGAGAACATTTGAATGATCCAGAAGAGCATTGGGAGAATGCCATATGGTCAGAACGCCTGTGCTCAGCTTCTGACCAAGTCCTCCAAACACACCCACATCACCCCGCTTCTCCTCCAGCTTCATCGGCTGCCAGTCAACTTCAGGGTTCATTTCAAGATCCTGGTTCTGGTCTATAGGGCCTTACATGGACAAGCACCATCATACATTGGTGATCTTCTTAGTCCCTACACACCCAGCAGGTCCCTGAGGTCCAGTGATCAAAGCCTACTGGTTGTGCAGCGCACCAGGCTAAAGACCAAAGGTGACAGATCATTTGCTGCTGTGGCCCCCAGACTCTGGAACTCTCTCCCCCTGAGCCTGAGATCAGTGGACTCCTTTAAAAAGCAGCTGAAGACTCACTTGTTCAAGCTGGATTTTGTATGACCTTCTTCACCACTCTCTCTTTATTCTGCTCTCCCCACCTATTCCACCTTCCTCAGGATCCACTGATTTCCCTCTTTCCTATTCACTCTCTCTCTTTCTTTACATTTTTAATCACAATTGTTTATTTTTTGCTCATTTTTTAAATTTTAACCATTTTCTACATTTTTTTTATTTTTACATTTTTTGTTTTTGTGAAGCGCCTCGTGATTTTTATCTTGAGAGGTGCCATAGAAAATATATTTTCTTCTTCTTCTCAGAAGAAACCAAAACATAACTGTTAAAAACTACTCGTTATGTTTGGAGCAGAAAGAATGCAGAGATGCATCCAAAGTACACTGTAAAGCATGGGGGTGGAAACTTCATGATTTGGGGCTTATTTTATGCAAAGGAACTAGGTCAACTGATCCGTGTAAAGGAAAGAATAAATGGGGCCTGGTATCGTCAGATTCTGAGTGAAAACCTCCTTCCATCAGGGTCTTTCAGCACTGCAATGATCCCACACACACTTCCTGGGTAACGAAGGAGTGGCTTCCAGCATTTCAAGGTCCTGGAGTGGCCTAGCCAGTCCCCAGATCTCAGCCTCATTGAAAATATGGAGGGAGTTGAAAGTCTGTGTTGCCCAACGACAGCCGGAGAGCATCACTGCTCTAGAGGAGATCTGCATGAAGGAATGGGCCAAAATACCAGCAACAGTGTGTGAAAAAGACTTACAGAAAATGTTTGTCATTGTTGACAAAGGGTATGTAACAAGTACTGAGATGGACTTTTGTTATTGACCAAATACTCATTTTCCACCATCATCTGTAAATAAATGATTTAAAAATCAGACAATGTGACTTTCTGCATTTCTTTTCTTGTTTAGTCCCTCACAGCTGAAGCATATGACAATCTCAGGCCTCTCATCCTTTTAAGTGGGAGAACTTGCACTAAATACCCTTTTGCCCCAAAAAACAAAATAATCCTTTCAGGAGCCACCTGGTGTGGTTCAGGCTTCTCCCGAGGAGACCCCGGGATAGTCACTCTAGGCTGGCTTTTGTCTGTTTATGTTCAATAATCAGTGGATCATTTCTTCTCTCATTTATCTGGAATCAGGTTCACGGAACCGTGCGCGCGCATGTGTGAACAGCAGGGGGCGCGCAGACGCAACAACCCGGAAAGGAGAATTTCTGAAGGCTGTTAGAGATCTGAAGGAACATTAAGAAAAAATTTGTTCTGCGGGATAAAAACACAAAGGAACAAAAAGAGTCACTTCCGGTTTGACCCCTTCAGAGATAAAAGCCCTCTCTCCGGATGAAATAAACCCATACTAAAGACTTTCTTCACGAATCCTCCTTTAACATATCTGATCCGAACTCCTCTACTCTGGACGTTTTCAGATTGGAGCTTCCACACAAAGCACGCGCGTGCACGCAGCAGTGAGTGCGTGTGCGCGCAGGCGGAGTAGCTGAAGCCGCACCGTAGAGCAGGCACAAGCCGCCGAGCGCGCAGGGGAAGCCGCAGACAGACACCGCAGCCGCTACCTGAAACTGCAAGGGGAGCAGACGGAGGTCGGAACTTCTCAGTCCACGGTAAGACCCGTCCGGTCCCGGTCCAGCCTGGTCCTCTGGGGGGTTCTGGCTTTCTGCTCACATCCTTTTCATTGTCTTCTTCTCCTTTTGGAGACGCGGCCGCGCGCCTGGAGTCTGGCAGAGATTTTCTAAAATCCAAAGTAAATGTGAGAGAAAAGCCTTTAGATGGGATCCGATGTTTAAAAAGGGAGTTTGCTTCTGGAATCATTCACAGGAATGTGCACGAGCTCAAAAAGGGGTGTGTGTACAGCATGGCCTGCACGCGCTCAGATTCTGGTTCGGACTTTAGATCCGTTTGGACCCGTTCTGTCTTTGATGTGTACCGACCAGCCTGGCGCTTGTTTCTATCAGAAACAACTTTATCATTTATTACCTCTGGAGGCTGCTAAAAGGGTGCGTGCGTGGGCGCGCGCGTGTCTAAACAGTTTGTCTCACACCGTTTCCCATCCGGTCCTGGACCACATTATGTCACGATGCAGATGAATTATTAATACCACATTCCTTTTATTGCACTGAGGAGGAGGAGGAGGAGGGGTGGGGTGGGGGTGGGGGGTGGGGGGGCGTGCGTGGGATGAGGATGCACCTGATCCCCCCCCCCCCCCCCCCCCACACACACACACACACACACATACACACACACACACCCCGGCTGTTCATCTTCGTTGATTTGATCTTTCTGCTGCAGCATCAGTCTGGATCTGCTCGTTTCCTGCAGCAGGTCAACTCTCCATCTTCAGACCGTTATTTGCCCGCTTCTTTGTTTGCCGTGGCACGCATGCGCACTGGGTGTAGGGTGTGGACGCGAGATGCCACCTTGCCTATCAATAAGATGGAGAGGAGGGGATGAGGTAGTCTCTGCTGCTTTTTGCTGCTGATCGATTATTTTTGATGAAATTTATATTTTTAACAAAAATTAGATTTTTTTAGGCAGCAGGGTCGTGCGTGTGCGCGTGCGTTAGAAGATTCCGTGTGTTCTCCCTCTCTCACGAGGGCGATGGTGATGATTGTGTGTGGGTGGGTGTAATCAGGATCACTCTGACATTTTTATAGCTCATGTTAAATTTTATTTATCCTGATTTCTCATAATTAAAAACATGTTGTGTAAAACAAAGAAAGAAAAGTCTCTGGTGTCTCCAGATGATCAGACCTTTTTGCGTTTTTATTTGATTTTATTTGCATTTGTCTCATTTTCAAAGATTAGTTGAACTTTTAATGTGGGGATGTGCATTTGTTTAGTCATGTGACAGTGAATAAAATCATTGAAATCATCTCAAAACCATAAATGTGTGTGTGTGTGTGTGTGTGTGTGTGTGTGTGTGTGTGTGTGTGTGTTTGTGTGTGTGTGTGCGTGCATAATAATGTAAATTCAGCTTTAATAATTTTCATTCTATACAAAATCTGCTGATTTTGGAAGCATTAATGTCAGCATATCTGTATCGGCAAATATCGGTTATCGGCCATAACAGTGATCTTAATATCGAATATCAGTATCGGCCCAAAAATTTCATATCAGTGCATCACTAGAGTATTTATTCTGCCAAACATCAGATACCTTCAACCTGATTCTGTGGTTTCCCTCTATGCTTGTTCTGATTGGTCTCCTCCCTCTGGCTGCTGATTGGCTGTTTTAAATTCATCTTTCAGTTCATTCACCTCGTTGGAGGCAGACAAACAGCAGCTTGATGAGTTGCTATGGCGATGACTCATGGCGATGCCTCGCTGTGGTGGACGGCGAGTCGAGAGGGTCAAACGCGTGTGTGGTCATGGTGTCTCATCTGGATCCTGTAGTTCTTTGTCATTTCTGTTGTTTTCTTTGGTTTTGATCCAACAAACCAAAAGAATAAAACGTTTAACAGAGGCAGAACCGTCAAGAGGAAGTTCTTAGAGACAGCAGCAGGTGGAGGTGTTGATGACATCATCACCTGTGTTTGGTATAAACAACTCATCAGCGACGCGTCACGTCCTTCTAGCTTACAGTCATAACTCCAAACAGACGAAAGATGAATAATTGTATCGGTGCTGGATCTGAACCATTTGAAACCAGCTGTTCGCCTGAACCCTGGGGGTTAACTGGAGTCTAAATCAACATGGCTGCCATGGCTAAGCCCAAAAATGACCATGAGCCAAATGGAGCTTCGATCTGGTATCCTCATTGCCTCGTTTTCAGGCAGCTTAACGTTCCTGAACGTTCTACAGAGAAGAACCCAAAAGTTTCTTCTGTAGAAACAACAAAATAAAAAACTTTCTGTGGTCCTGAAACATGAAACCACACAGAGCAGCTCTTCTGCGTCCGTGCTGATGAAGACCCACAGTGCAACAGGCCGGCGTATGAACCAACTCTGGAAACAAATCTTATTTTTACAGCTTAACTCACGTTTCATGTCTTTCAGACAAAACCGTCATCTCCATGACGACTAAGGAGGTTCAGACATTCCCGTTTGCAGACGAAGATTCGCGATGTTCCTCTAAATAAATTAAATTAAGTGGATTTATGTAACATCACATCATTTTATAACATAATTATCCCACTAATGACATGAAAATGCAAACTCCTCCACCATTAATGAAGTCGAGGCGAAGCATCCAGCTGGAAACTCTCTACAGCGTTTGAGCATGGAGGAGTAATCAGCCCACTCACCTGAGCAGCTCGTCTTCACACCTCTGAGCTGAAACTGTTCCTCTGCAGCTCAGCGGTTATTTTCTACAGTGTTTAGTTTTAGGGAGCGATGAGATCACATGTGCAATTGTTGCTGCTGTCACTTGTTTAGACTCTGCTCTACCTGGATGCTGGCGCCACCGTAACAAAGACATGAGTGACATCTTTTCTCTCAGGAGCTGTTGCAAGAAACGGCTCGAGATCTGTCCGGATGGAGGTGGAATTCTGGGAAACTTCCCACACGTTGCTGTGTGAAGTCGTGCTTGAATCTCTGAGGAGAAACCAGGACGATGTCCCGCTGACCCCCCCCCCCCCCCCCCCCCCCCCAACCCTGCTTCACCAGCGCTCGCGCTGCTGGCCTGTCTGGGAAGAGGAAGTTAAAGGTTTCAATTTCCTGTTGGAGGAAGCGTGACTGGGTATTAAAGGTTTCTAGATGTTTACATTAGAGCTGTTTGGGTCAGATGGTTTCTAACGACAGGTCCAGCAGTGATGAACGACGACTTAGTCTCTGTTTGGTTCTGATGACCTCACAGATCATAAATCAGGATTTTCTTTCATTATTCTGATTATTTTGACAGCTTTTGTTTTTTTAGTGTCCATAAAACGTCCCAAGTCCATAAATATTCCTGGTTTTTGGGTCTGGAGCCCTGAAAATCCAGTCTGCAGCAGTGGGAGTTCTGCTTCAGCACCAGCTGAACCTGTTTCCACCTCATAAACTTGTCTTTGACCTGCAGTCGTGTTTCTGCAGCAAAAATGCGACAGAATGAGCGGTCTCCCGGCGCCACTGGAGTTTTGATGGCGATGCCACATGTCCTTGTCCTCGGCAGCTCTTTCACCGCGAGCGCCATCTGTCAGATTGTGTGTCGTCTTCCAGGAAATTACAGCTCAGACCTAAAGCGACAACATTATCTGATACGGACCCTGGTGGGGTTGGAATGAATTCCGTGATCTCCGCTGAATCCCAAATCCACTCCCTCGTCCAGCTGGATGTTTAATCAGTCTGAGGGCAGATGAATGGACAGCCCGCACCGCCTGTCCTGGTCTCTGTGGTCCCATCCAAACAGCAGGAGGAGGTGATAACATGGACATTCATGAGGTTATAACAACCAACCAACCAGCAGCAGGCATTAGAAAGATGCAGACAGCTGGTACTGATCATGTGGAACCACAGAAGTACCTTCAGACCCACACACTCCAGATCACCACATTCACCTGTAATGATGTTTAACACCTGAGCTTTAGTTCATTATCTGAGTTCAGCCAGCAGCTAGACAACAACAATCCAATAAAGTCACCTCAAAATGCTGCAGAATCACAATCTGGACTTAATCTGAATACAGGTTTGTCTCTGAATCCAACATTAAAGAAATAAAGTTTTGTTGCTTCCTGCAGGCAGCTGAGAGGTGAGCTGCAGCCATTTTGTTTCAGTTCTGCCTCAAAACTCTGACGCATCGCTGGGAGGGAAAGAGTGTGGTGTGGGGGTGGGGTTTAATCTGACTACAGGATGCAGCTCGTATGTCCTCAAAAGTGTTTGGAATGCTGAGAACAAAGTTACTCCAAAACTAAAGGGATGAGCCAGGATAACCCAGCATGTCCTCCAGCTGTCTGAGCCTATAGCAGCATAACTAAAGGTAAAAGGTAAAAGAAGCTAATATTTAGCATGAGCCCCTTCTGTCAGGTGAGGTTGGTTAGCTGTGGCAGCCATTTTGAATGCCAAATGTGAGTCATTAGTTCTGAGAGTTTAATTCTAAGGTATCAAACTAATTTAGTTAGAATAAGAACATTTTAGATGCTAATAAATGCTAATGGTTGTTAGCATCAGATGTTTAAGGTAAACCTAAAATCACAGATGCTGTTGCACAAAAACGCAGTAAGCTTTATTTTGACCTAAAGAGGCTTCCATAGGAAACATTTATCTCCGATGATTGTAATGGTTTGACTTGGTTCTAGTTTGATCTACTGGTCTGAGTGGCGAGCACCGGCCTGCTCCGTAGTTCCATGGACGTAATTTTCACTTTAGAAGTGGGGGGGGACACGGAGTGTGTGTGTGTGTGTGTGTGTGTGTGTGGGGGGGGGGGGGGGGGTGAATCTTTACAGTATGCTCTAATGGGAAACAGGCTTCAACACAAACGGTTGTTTTCTGCTTGGTCCTAGAGCTCAACTAGTGTCAATTTAATATAGCGTAATATTGTTTTTGGATGGTAAAAAGTGCAGGGGTCAAACCTTGACTTTGGAAAAAGTGGGGGGGACATGTCCCCCCTGTCCCCCCCCAAAATTACGTCCATGCGTAGTTCTAACTTGTTCTGTAAAGCTTAACGCTCCAGCGAGGCGCTTTGTGTGAAACTTCAGAGACGTCTGAAGATAACGAGAGGGATCAACAGAGTTTTAGACTCGTAGGTGCTCGGTGCCGCAGTCCCAGTTCTGTCAGCTCCCATCAACCGCTGAGAGACGCAGGAAGAAAGAGAAATTACCAGAATATCTGGAAGTGGGTTCTTCTTCCTGGTGCTGGAGACGTAATCAAGGGCCTGTCAGAGACGATCAGGGCATGTGGGAGGTAAGAGACGTCCTCGAGTTGCTGATGTGCAGCTTTCTTATAGTCAGCTGCTGCGTCGTTTTTAGGATTCAACACCTAAACGAACAAATTCACCTTAATCCAGGGAGTTCTGGCTTCTTCACTGCAGCAAATAATAAAATCGATTTTCCTTGAACGTTGAGCTCTATTCAGTACTCACAATTCAGATTATTTTCTTTATTCTCACCGTATTTTGTTTATTTAAAAAAAAAAAAACAGAAACTCGTAACAGTAACGACAGAATGGTCCAAAATCAAATATTTATGAACTAAAATCCACAAAGAAAAACCTTTTAGGTTTTAATGTCCGTTTCTGATTGTTCAGGGTTAATAATATAAATAACAACAGTAATAACAACAACAACTACAATAATAATAACAACAACAACTACAGCAATAATAACAACAACTACTACAATAATAATAATAACAACAGTAATAACAACAACTACAAAAATAAATGATAATAACAATAATAATATTATGATTATTATTATTAATAATTATAACAACAACAATAATGACTACAATAATAATCACAACAACAACTATTGCAATAATGATAATAATAATAATAATAATAATAATAACAACAACAACTGCTACAATAATATATATAAGAAAAATAACAACAACTACTACTATAATAATAATTATTATTATAATAATAATATTATTATGATTCTTATTAATAATAATTATAACAACCACAATAACAATATTTAAGGGATTTTCTTCTACTAAAGTTAGTTTTTTAAAAGGGTTTTAGTTTCATTTAATTTTATAAAATATTTAGATTTTATCTCATTTAGAAAAAACTTAACTATTTTTATTAATGTGTACGTTGGGGTTTGCCCCAGTGAATGAGAGGGTAGCCTCCCTCCGCCTACGTGTGGGGGTACGGGTTCTGACTGTGGTCTGTGCTTTTGCACCAAACTACAGTTCAGACTACCCACCCTTTTTGGAGACCTTGGACAGGGTGCTGGAAAGCGCTCCTTCCAGTGACTCCCTCATTCTGCTGGGGGACTTTAACGCTCACGTGGGCAACGACAGTGAGACCTGGAGAGGTGTGGTTGGGAGGAACGGACCCCCTGATCTGAATTCGAGTGGTGTTTTGTTTTTGAACTTCTGTGCCAGTCATGGATTGTCCATAATGAACACCATGTTCAGACATAAAGGAGTCCTTATGTGCTCTTGGCACCAGGATACGTTAGGCCGCAGCTCGATGATCGACTTTGTTGTTGTTTCATCTGATCTGCAACCACATGTCTTGGACACTCGGGTGAAGAGAGGGGCGGAGCTGTCAACTGACCACTACCTGGTGATGAGCTGGCTCAGATGGTGGGGGAGGATGCCGGTCAGACCAGGCAGGCCCAAACGTATCGTGAGGGTCTGCTGGGAACTTCTGGCAGAGTCTCCTGTCAGAAGGAGCTTCAATTCCCACCTCCAACAGAACTTCCAAAAAGTTCCGGGGGAGGCGGGGGACATTGAGTCTGAATGGACCCTGTTCCATGCCTCCATTGTTGAGGCGGCCGACCGGAGCTGTGGTCGCAGGATCGTTGGTGCCTGTCGTGGTGGCAACCCCTGAACCCGCTGGTGGACACCGGCGGTTAGGGATGCTGTCAAGCTGAAGAAAGAGTCCTATCAGGTCTTTTTGGCTTGTGGGACTCCAGAGGCAGCTGACGGGTACCGGCAGTCCAAGCGGAACGCATGGGAGGAGTTTGGTGAGACCATGGAGCAAGACTTCCGTACGGCTTCGAGGAGATTCTGGTCCACCATCCGGCGCTTCGGGGGGGAAAGCAGTGCGCTACCAACACTATCTATAGTGGGGATGATGTGCTGCTGATCTCTACTCAGGACGTTGTGGATCGGTGGGCAGAATACTTCGAAGACCTCCTCAATCCCACCGACACGTCTTCCAGTGAGGAAACAGAGTCTGGGGACTTTGAGTGGCCCTCTCAAATCTCTGATGCTGAGGTCACTGAGGTGCTTAAAAAGCTCCTCTGTGGCAAGGCTCCGGGGATGGATGAGATCCGCCCAGAGTTCCTTAAGGCTCTGGATGTTGTGGGGCTGTGTTGGCCGACGCGGCTCTGCAATATCGCGTGGACATCGGGGGCAGTCCCACTGGACTGGCAGACCGGGGTGGTGGCTCCCTTATTCAAAAAGGGGGACCGCAGAGTGTGTTCCAACTACAGGGGGATCACACTCCTGAGCCTTCCTGGTAAGGTCTATGCAGGGGTTCTGGAGAGGAGGGTCCGTCGGACTGTTGAACCTCAGATTCAGGAGGAGCAATGTGGTTTTCGTCCTGGCCGTGGAACACTGGACCAGCTCTGTACCCTTAGGGGGATCCTGGAGGGTGCGTGGGAATTTGCCCACCCAGTCTACATGTGTTTTGTGGATTTGGAGAAGGCGTTTGACCGCGTCCCTCGAGGGGCCCTGTAGGGGGTACTCTGGGAGTTTGGGGTACCAGGCCCTCTGATATGGGCTGTTAGGTCCCTGTATGACCGGCGTCAGAGCTTGGTCCGCATTGTCGGCAGTAAGTCGGGCTCATTCCCAGTGATGGGCTCGACATATGGGAGGCGACATTGCCTCTCTTCCATTCATTTTCAATGAGACATGCACAACAAAGCGATAATCGCGGGTCTCCCTCCTACTAAGCGAAATGCGAAAAACGTGCATGTTAAATTTTGCACTCGTGCACGTGTCGTCCACAGGCGACCCAGCGACGCGATCCCAGAAAGTTGAAATATTTTCAACTTTGCATCGCTGTCGCTCGGACGAGGACCAATAAACGGAGGTTTCATTCGCTGACCAATGAGCGGACAGGATGCTCCGTACATCTCCGAGCAAACATGGAGGAGAAGTTGATTATTATTATGTTTTATATAGTAAAATCAGAAGTAAGATTTCACATAACTCTAGCAGCACCTTGTGAAACATCATATCTACCACTTTATTAACTCTGAACCGCTTAAATAACCTTAATTCCCTCCAACCTGACACAGCCAAACAAAACAACGGAAGTTTCAATTTCGCCATGGAACAGAACGCATAGATGGCTTTGCCGCTGGCTGCTGCCGCGGGTCGCCTCCCGTGTGTCAGGTAATAAAAGAGTCAGCGACGAATTTCGCTGATCGCAGTCATTTGTCGCCTCCCGTGTGTCGAGCCCCTGAGAGTTGGACTACTCCAAGGCTGCCCTTTGTCACCGTTTCTGTTCATAACCTTTATGGACAGGATTTCTAGGCGCAGCCAAAGTGTGGAGGGTATCCGTTTGGTGGCCTGAGGATCAGGTCTCCGCTTTTTGCAGATGATGTGGTCCTGTTGGCTTCATCAGAACGTGATCTTCAGCTTTCGCTGGAGCGGTTCGCAGCCGAGTGTGAAGCAGCTGGGAAGAGAATCAGCTCCTCTAAATCTGAGACCATGGTCTTGATTCGGAAAAGGGTAGAATGCCTTCTCCGGGTCAGGGATGAGGTCCTGCCCCAAGTGGAGGAGTTTAAGTATCTCAGGGTCTTGTTCACGAGTGAGGGAAAACTGGAGTGTGAGATCGATAGGCGGATTGGTGCTGCATCTGCAGTGATGCGGGCGTTGTATCGGTCTGACGTGGTGAAGAGAGAGCCGAGTCAGAATGCGAAGCTCTCGATTTACCGGTCGATCTACGTTCCTACCCTCACCTATGGTCATGAGTTTTGGGTAGTGACCGAAAGAACGAGATCGCGGATACAAGCGGCCGAAATGAGTTTTCTCCGAAGAGTGGTTGGGCTCTCCCTTAGAGATAGGGTGAGAAGCTCAGTCATTCGGGAGGGGCTCGGAGTAGACCCGCTGCTCCTCCACATCGAGAGGAGCCAGTTGAGGTGGCTAGGGCATCTGGTCTGGATGCCTCCTGGATGCCTCCCTGGTGAGGTTTTCCAGGCACGTCCAACCGGGAGGAGACCTAAAGGTAGACCCAGGACACGGTGAAGGGACTATGTCTCTCACCTGGCCAGGGAACGCCTTGGGATTCCCCCGGAGGTGCTGGCCCACGTGGCCGGGGAGAGGGAAGTCTGGACCTCTCGTTTTAGGCTACTGCCCCTGCGACCCGACTCCGGATAAGCGGATGAAAATAGATGGATGGATGGATATTAATGTAAAAATAATTTAATTCAGAACCAATTTAAATGACTTTGTAGTTAATATTATGTTCCTCACTAACCCTAACCCTAATTTGTTTTATGTTAAATAATAACTCTCTATTTATTTTTATTTAGACGCTGCTGAAGTAAAAGTAACCAGATTATTTTTCGAAGCGTTCCGGCGGAGCGTGTCCTTCCTGGTGTTGGCTGATTTTCCAGGGTTATCTGGAGTTTAGAGTCCTCGTCTGGCCTGTCACAAAGTGCTGCTGACACCAGGTCTGCCCTCTTTGTCTCACTCTCACTGTGACTTTGTTGTGGCTGGGGACAGCGGACGCCCGCCACGTCCCATTTCGCTCTGCCAGGATCTGCGAGCTGCACACCCACTGGTGACAGGAGGCATTCAGATGTGATGTCCGTCCGTCCATCGGAATCAGACGGGCGGACATGACGGCTCGGACAAAGCTGGACCGAGTGTGAGCCTTCAGACACGTTTCACTGATGCATCATATGTTCACAACACCCGTTCATTCACCCATCAGACACGTTGACCTGTCATCCCTTCAGGGAGGGCCTCCCAAGTAAGAAGCAGTTTTCCTTAAATCCTTAAAGAGCTAGTCTGAAGGATTTAGTAACATCTGCCAGAAAAAAGGCAGATTACAACCAACTAAACTGTCTCAGATGTGGATTTTCTGCCTCCAGCTTTGGATTCAGGTTGTTTGAGAAAGTTAGAGACATCCACCGACGGTGTGGAGGGAATGGAGCGTTTCACTTCCCATTAAAGATGGCCGCCAACGGACACAAACATGGCAGCCTTGAGCGCTAACAGGTTGTAGCAACGGTTTTATCCGGTCTAAACAACTAAAACTCAACATCAGATCATCTCAGCCTCAGCCTGACATGAAAGCGAGCAGATCAGAGGAATTCGTTCACTTAAGGTCTGAGACTTCATAGTCAAACCTCTGACTTAAAAACATCAAGTCTAAACAATCATGAGGAAAGATCAGCTAAGATGCATCAACATGTTTAAAAACGGGGAGGGGCCTGCCTAATGGAGTGCTGTGATTGATGGATGTAATCAGTTCTGACCGGCGTGTTTGGGAACACCTTAGCAGAATGTTGGAAGACCAGAAAACAGTTTGTCTGGTAAAAACTTACTTTAGTTTGAAGGTAATGAGCCTAAACCTGGAAAACAAGTCGTAGTAAATGCAGCCCTTTTCCTTTCGGAGTATTCCGTCCATTCCCAGAAGTTTCTCAGAAATGTTCTTTGGCTCCGTGCTCTGCTCTCCAGCAGAGCCCTGCAGAGATATTGATTGATGTCGGACCGCGTCTGGCCCTGGTTAGGAGCCGGCGACCTCGGGGACCGCCGCAGAGAGACGGAAAGGAGGACGGAGAGGGACACTGGGACTGAAGAGCGGCTAGCGGAGAACTAAACGCTGCTATGCTATTGATTGACATAAAAGATAGAGCCGGCTGAGGCTGAGCTGACACCATGACGAGGGGGTTAGGATTCCCGGTCTGGAACAATCTTGGGATGCTTTGGTGACCAAATAGAACCCATATCCCAATCTGACACGGACAGATTAACTGCTGCGGTCTCCCTGGAGCCGCACAGTTCAGGAGACAGATAACAGTAATAAGACATCTTACCGGTCATCTTTAACCTTTGACCTCCACACAGTAAGGGTTATAACGTAAATATCAATGTCAGGATAATGAAGGCTGGTAACATCTGACTTTTGTCTCTATAGTTATTGTAATTTATCTTTATCCATGTGCATTCAGAGCTATCGTCTCTAATCAGGATCCCCCTTCTCTCCAGTCTTTCATAAAACCTGATTAATGCAAAAACAAGTTTGATTCTGAAAAAACACTTAAAGAACTAAACGATGTAAGAAAAGAGACGAAAATGCAGGAAAGCAATCAGGGAAAATCAACTCCAGAGAAACTGTTGGGCTCATCCGAGAGCTAAACTCCACCATTTAAACACAAACAACCCACCTCCGACCAGTCAGGAACGAGTCTGATATCAGTGATCACGCAGCCCAGGAAAGAAGAACCCAGGAAACCCTCCTACCAGTACATTCAGGTTCTTTTTAGCGTCTCCAACGTCTCCCTCATTATTTTTCCCTCGTTATAACTCTGAAAACGACTCGGGAGGTTTCACTTGAAAACCTCCTCCTACTTGTCACATCTGAGGGGCCAGACGACTAACTGGAAGGTTGCTGGTTTGACTCCAGCTTCCAGTGTCAGGTGTTGAGTCTCTTAAGGAGAGAGGTGATCTCAATAATGATACGTTGGTGAGAAGTTTGATTTCTGGTCACATGATGTAAAGTCATACAAATATAGTCGTCACATTTATGGTACAATGTTAAATGGTTTCTATATGCGAATCGCCTTCTAGGGTTCTACAACCCCCCAAGGTGCTTTACAACACATCCAGTCATTCACACACACACACACACACACACACACACACACACACACACACACACACACACACACACACACACACACACACACACACACACACACACACACACACACACACACACACACACACTGACTCGAGAACCGTTGGAAACATGTTGGAAACCACCTGGAGACCACTGCTCCCCAGTTGAATAACAGCTGTACTTTTTGGACTTTTTTACCTGTTAAACCAGTGAATTATTTCTATGGTTCCTGATAAATCCAGTCCAAACCAAACAGACTGCCTCACCTGCAGCACAGAGGGGTAAATCCACCCTGATCAACAGTCTAATTACTGGTTTGTGTGTTTCTGATGAACTGGTCTGCTCGTGTTTGATGCTGAACACCAGCTCAGGTATTCCTGGGCTGGTCTGTGTGTTTAAAACAGGACAAAACAGGGAAGGTATTCACGCCGAGAACAAAGCTGCTTCTATAAAAGAGCGATAACGTGCAAACACAGCTGAGAACACAAACCTCGGTCCGGCTCGCACCGCTGTCCAGGAGCAGCACAAACACGTTTACGACACACTGCTTTTATTTAAATCAGGTTTAATGATGCCTTTAATGATGTTTAGTGATAAAACTACAAATAAAGCTGCCGTTGCCATGGCGATGGAAAACGCCCAGGCGAGAAGGCAGGACCTGATGGCTCTCAGAGTCTTCTGTGAGTTTTAGGACCAGAGATTACCAGAAGGAGGAGGTGATGGAGTCTCAAATGCCACTAAAAGCTGCTCCAGGAGCCAAACACACCCCAGCTGAGGGTGATGGGTGTGGGGAAAATGGCTGCCTCAGCAAACGGAGCTCGCTTAATGTTCCTCTAAGAACAAGAAAAACATAAGCAACTAAATAAAACGTAAAACTCCTATTTTATGTATTAATATCAGAGAAAAGTGGTTTAGGAGGTTCACCTGGAGGGACTAGGGAGAAACAGGGAAAGGAGATGAATAAAGGAAATTAATCATTTGTCCTCATAGCTCAAACGGGAGTTCAGTTTGATCCAATCCTGAATGAAACCGACTGATTAATTATCCTTTTGTCCTCGTTCGCATCGTTTCCACCTGAGTAATTATTACTTTATGAAAAATCCCTGAAAATACTCCACAAGTACCACAAAGTAGTTTTGTTTGTTTTTCAGCCTCATAAATAAAAGTTTCCGTAGGTAAGAGAAGGAAAAATGTTGAAACTATGGAATTCTGCATCCCAAACGTTTGTTTGCTTTAAAAGGTGCACCCACATTCCTGACTCAAGCCTGGACGGTTAGCAGCAAACGTATCTATCTCTTCTACATCTACAGCCGCTGCTCCTCCTCATCAAAAGGAGTCAGCTGAGGTTGCCTCCTCTGAGGGATTATAAATCCTCTCTAGACTGGGAACACCTTGGTATCCAAGAGAAGGAGCTGGAGAGTGTGGGAATGGGGAGGTCTGGATCTGTGACCTCCATGACCAGAGCCTGGAAATGTGTGTGAGGATGGACGAAATCATCCAACATGGCTTCCAGACGCTGCTAGCTGACAGCTTTTCCTGCCGCAGCGTCTCTGCATCCAGCGCCGGTCGTCGTAGGAGGAAAGGCTTCTGTGTTACTGATTAAGTGAGCAGACACAGCGCTCTGAGAGGAAGGGAGAACAGTTAGTTCTGTAAGTCTGATTAATGCCGGCTCAGAGAGCACGAGGCCTCAGCGCCCCACAGATGTTCTTCCATCTGATCCCTGACAAGCATCACGTCTCCGCATCAGGCCACGGGATGTGTTAGGAACACTTAATGGTGTCAGAGCATCATCCCCGGAGATCTAGCTTTAGCTTTAGCCTCAGCGCTAGCGAGGAAAATCTAAACATCTACAAAGTAAATGTTTTATCTCAACGTTTGTGCAAACCTTGATGAGAATGCCAAAAACCGCTAAATAAATACTTTACAGCGTTTCTGAATACTTCTCCCTGCGAGAGCTACACTTTAGCCGTAGCGTGAAGACCACTTCCAAAGGAAATACAGTTCAAGGATTTTAAAAAGGTTTTAATATTTTTTTGTTTGTATTTTATCAAATTAAAAAACAAACTTAAAGAAAAAGTTTCCTTCTGAAATTCTCCGTGAAACCAGCATGTTGTTGGATTCAAACAGGAATCAGGCTGATTGAAGTCGTAATCATCTGTCCTCTCTGGTGCTGATGGACAGCTGTAGTATGATGGGGAGGAGGAGGAGTGGCTTTGGCGCGTGCCAGAGAGCAGCGGCGTGTTTGGGTTGGTTTGCAGATCTCCTAATTGAAAGGAGTCAGCTTCAGAGAGCCTCCGAGTGGACGGCGGTGCGCTTTCATGGAGGCGGGCTGCCAGAACGAAAACATTCAGGGAGTTGGCAGCATCCCGCCGCACCCTCAAAGGAAGAGGCAGAGCTTCAGTTATCTGCGTCTGCAGATGGAAAGTCACCGACAGGTTTCCGAGTTACAGTCCAGCTGGAGTGGAACGGTTCGGTTCTGAGGCTGAAGTCCATGTGGATCAGCCGTTTTCAGTATGTGCTCATCTGTCTGCCCTGGTGTGTCTAACCAGACACGAAGGGCACGCCAACAAACCGAAGCCCGTAGTTAAGTTAATTATTATAAAAATAAAACATGATAAATGTTTTTACACCACTGAGCCAAAAAATCCAGGATGTGACAATTAGTGACACCTAGTGGGATAAACGGCGAATTACAGTCAACTGAAGGCTCCTGGGCCGTTTTAGGGCAACTGCATCGTAACTGCATCAGCAGGGACTCGGGGAGTTGGGTTCTCCTGGGGGACACCCTAGACAGGTCTCCTGTCCATCACAGGGACAATACCAGTCACCCGCTCGTTAGGACCAATACAAACTGAGATATGTGGAGGTTAGTTTGGGTTTCTGTTGAACCTGACATTAGAAAAAGAGAAATGAGCTCCAGAGGTCTGGCTGCTTCCTCTTTAGTCTGCAGGAGGTTTTAAATGTTTTATTTTCTCTGCTGACATCACAGTTATGTTTTCAACAGCCAAACATCTACAGTTTGTGGTTACTGAGATGATTTATGTATTAAGAACCAGCTCTGGTCCTGTTTTTGTACTTCGGAGGAGCCAACGAGCACATTCAGACTCTCTGTCATCCTGACAGGCCGAGCAGAACAAATGTTGTTTCTCTCTGAGGTGTTTGGGTGCTCTGCCGAAGGCGTCAAATTTATTTGTCTGCATGGTCTCTGAGGGGGGAGGTGTGTGTGTGTGTGTGTGTGTGTGTGTGTGTGTGTGTGTGTGTGTGTGTGTGTGTGTGTGTGTGTGTGTGTGTGTGAGTGTGTGTGTATGCATGTGAGATTCCTGGTACTGTCACATCTACAGCCGTCTCCAGCTTTGTACCCAGCGGTCCTCTCCGGCCGGCCCGATCCTTAAAAGCCAATTTTTGATGATACCTTGTCCAGCATGGGCTCTTTTATCACTGAAAACCTATTTTTAAAGATTATTTCTGATTCTAACGGGTCACTCTGAGTTTTCATGCAAGCTGAAGATGAAAATAGACTCCTACACCTATCTGCTGCATTAGCTGCTGATAGACAACAGACGGTGAAACTCTAGGATTAGAAAATCCTCTCACTGTGAAGAAGCGAGGTGTGTGCATATCACTGATTATAATGAGCAATCCTGCTGTTTACAGCCCACCTCTGACCTCTGACCTCTGACACGATGAGCTTAAACCCTTCTCTGTATTTTTAGAGTTGAAAGCTGAGATAACCCACTTCCTGAAAGTTTAGAGTAAAATAAGCACAAAAGGAAGTGACTGAAGAACCTGATGACAACCAGCTCCATCACACTTTCAGACCTCCTACTTCCTAACCCTAAATCCTCCGATTGGCTCTTTGTGCTGTTGAATCGTGTCCTTTAAGGAAAGTTTCTAGTTTTATATTAAAATATCTGAATAAAGAGACAAAATGTCAGGAATTATGAGGAAAATGTTCCTGGAAACGAGCCTTAGGTTGGTGTTTTTCCTCCATGTGGAGTAATCTCATTTGGAATAATTACCTCCAAAAACATTTTGTTCCGTTTGCTCCACTTTCTAATCCCAGTAGACTAAGATTCCCCAGAGATGAGATTCCTAAGAGGAATTCACAGCTAAAACATTTTCACCATATCGGAGCGGAATGTTAAAACGAGCGGCTTCGTGTTCGGGAATCTTCAGGTCAATCGTTAGGGATAAATTTACCTTTAAAGGATCGTTCCAGATTTAACCTGAGCTACTCAGGCTGAGCCTGTCGTTCCTGAATGGAGTTTTTATCCTGACTCAGATCGGTACCGGCCTGGGCTGACACCAGTCTGAGACGCATCACAAGGAATAATGTAAAATTCCCTAAATGTGGACACTGGTGTTGGAACAGCTAATGTTCTCATCAGCTTGGTTAAAGCATCCGATTCCCAGTTTGTTGCCAGTTCATCCCTCATTTCATGTAAGATTCCCTTCAGGCCGTCACAGCTTGGTTTCCATTGGGTGGAGGTTCCACTCGTCTAGACGCAGATCTGGGATAGAGCTCGGAGAAGAGCGGCAGCTTCTCCTCATCGAAGGCAGTCTGATGAAGTGGTCCAGGATTCCACCAAATGGGAGAAGCCAGACCCGTGACTCACTAAAGGAAATATTTATTCTCATTGATTTGGAAAAGCCTGGGATGCTCTAGGAGGAGCTGGAGAGTTGGTGGGGAGAGGACAGATTTTCTTTGTGTCCCTACCTTGGATAAGGGATGGATGGACAAAAGGAAGACCATAAAGACCCCTCAGAATCTATGAAGGACAGCGGGACTGTTGATCCTGTTTGGGAAGGCTAACCGAAGTAAAACTAGGGATGAACATTCTTCTCACCTTCCTCCATCAGTCAGTGTCTAATTGGGATGTAAACAGTTTTCTTCCCTTAATCCTTGAAATAATAACCTGACTTTTCTCCTTGGTCTCTTTTCCGTTTGCTCCTCCACTGGGATGCTGGGAACGATTTAAACCTGGCAGATTTCATCTTCCTGCTCCACAGCTGCAGACCTTTATTTTCCAAGGTCTCTCTTTCCGTCATATTAAGAGTTCAGTCATTTTTTATTGCATCAGCATGGCGGTCCGACCTCCGGCGTCTGCTCAACGCCGTCCTCCCTCTGCTGCTAATAGCTTCAATGAGGCACCGAGTTGTTCGAGTCGCGGTTCGACTTTGCTGGTTTATGATATTTATTATTATCATCATCATAGCCCACCATCGGTTGTATCTGAACCCTGGACAGACTTCACTGCTGTCTACAATTCAAGATGGCCACCACAGCCAAGTGACCAGTCCGTTTTTCAGATATGGAGACAAAACTTCTCAAGTGTCGGTTACAGCACAGTCTGAGCGCTAATCAAAGATCACGTTCACCGTTCGTTCAGCAGAAAACGATCTTTGTTTACAGTTTTTCTCAGTTGCTTTGGTGCATTTCTCACAACAGAATTGATCCCTGCACCACTACTAAGGCTCTTCTCAAAACAATTAGTGCAAACTGCAAAACATGGTGGATAACGTGCAAAAGTGAGTCACTTCATCAAAAAGCAAGTCAGTTGTTCAAAATAAGTAGTCAATGCTTCAAAAGCAAGTCCCTTAATCAAAACAGATAATATCTTCATCAAAAGCAAGTACTTATATCAAAGTGTCAGGGCTGTCACAATCACAAGTCATTACACCAGCACCTCTGGCCACAAAATCAAATGGTTTGAACATGTTCTCATTGTGATGGATTTCTTTGTAGGTGCTTCCCAATGACATGTCAAGTCTGGACAGCATGCATGGCATGTTGAAAACCATAAATTGTAAAGGAAAATCAAGACACTTCATATGCACTCTTGATAATATTTAACTGAAACTGTTCACAGCATTGTGCAACTGGGGAAATACAGTAAAACAAACATTTTACAGCAAACATAAACTCACTTAGACAGTAAACCTTACTGCAGTAGTTATGAAACAAAAAAACTGAACAGACACGGCTGCATATCAATCATTGATATCTAGACGCTCCCGCCTGTCTGCCCACATATTTTCATCAACATCACAGGGAATGTCAGCTCCATCGATGCATCGGGGAAAGTATCTTCTGGAGTGTCGAATCCACCCTCTGCAGGACTCTGCTGTGATGTCACCACAAGCTGCATCCATAGCTGCTAGCAGGGCCATGTGGGTATGTGGATGCCTGTCATATACCTTCCACCTCCAGGAAGAAAAAAACTCCTCAACTGGATTTAGGAATGGAGTGTAAGGAGGAAGAAACTCCATAAGCATCCTGTCGTGTGCTGCAAACCACTGCCGGACTACAGCAGAGTGATGGAAGCTAACATTGTCCCAACCCACCACATACATTGTCCGATTGTCACCAGGACACACACCAGTTTTCATTAATGATTTATGGAGATTTTCACGGAAACTCCTTAAAAATAGGGTTTTCAAAATGGGTGCACAAATTGTTTGACAAGATGTTCAACAGTTTTGAGTGCAATGGCACAAGCAATGAAATGAAGACTATTAGTTGTAAGGACAATGACTATTCAGCCGGCACAAGCATAAATAATTGTGACATTCATGATAAAAGCAAGGCGATAGTGATGAATAGCAAGTCAAAAGTGACCATTCTTTAGACATTTGTACTTACTCACTGCTTCATGTCCAAAGGCATTTGAAGGCAAACGAACATGAAACCACCACTAGGTTGTGCCAAAACAACTACATGTTGTGGAGGTTGAACTAACTGTTGTGCAAAGTTTAATTCTGTTGTGAGAAATGCACCAAAGCAACTGAGAAAAACTGTAAAACGGCTGCAAAAGGCAGCGAGCAACGTTCAGGAAGAGCTTTAAAGCTGTTACAGCAAATCTGCAAACGGGCTTGTTTTAAAGACAAACACGGTCACAGAACACTCACCCCTCCGATCAGGAATCTTCCCTGAGACGCTTCTGCCGGAGCCGGAAACCTGCCATGCCGGACGAAACCGGATATCTCTGTGTGTTTATTAGATTCAAACGCTGATCTAGTCAGAACAAGTTGGACAAATGTTTGTATGTTAAAATCCACAACAATGTGCCATGGAAGCTCCGTTGCTATGAAACCCTCCCAGTGATTCAGGATGAAGGGATCCCTCCCTAAACTAATCCTGAACCCGTCACCGGGGTGAGAACACACTCCAGTTTGTGTCAGAGGAAGAGGCGGATGACCGCATCCGCCTGACACCAGTGTTAACACCAACCATGGTCCGAGCCTGACGGAGAAGGAAACATCTCGTCTGTTTCAGGAAGAGTTCATAACTTATGATCATGAGGTGAATAACAATCAGCGTGTCTAAAATCCCCTCGCCGGGGAGCGTTGGTGGGATTAGACCGGACCTGGGCTCGGTTTCTGCAGCATAACCAGACCAGAGAGAGAGTAATGGAGCATGTTTGTGTGTCTGGCGGCGCCCGTGGCCCAATAGCATCTAGCTGAACAGATTTTACAGCACATGTTTGTTATAAATACGTGATGACTCAGAGCTGCCCGAGGCTCAGGGTCATCAGCAGGTTTTATTTGTCCTCCACTAGTGCTCCAACGACCCGGCTTTAAAGGCTTAACGTCTAAAATCTGAGTTAAAACAGGTCTGTTGAGGCTAAACGTGACAGAAAGTTCTCCTGCGTCTGCAGGGGGAACAAAGACAACAGACGGACCTTCAGGGTCCAGGTAGGTCCCGCTTCAGCTCACAGGTCTTCTCAGAACTTCCTGAGAGCTTCAGCTTCATATCTTTCCTCATCTTTGATCAGATTTATTAGGATCTGGATTTTGTCTGGTCTGAGAGGTTGGTTAGACCCGGAAGTCCCACTACTCTGAACTTAAACGTTCTCCTTTAGGGACTCCGTGGAGTCCGCTGGATCAGTCGGAACTCCGCGGTGTCGCTTCTGGCAGCTCTAGCGGGCGTCACGGCTGCTCCGGAGTGAGCTCAGACCAGCCGTCAGTTTTAATTACTCATATATTCTCATTGGCAGGAATAAAAGGTAGAATGGCTTTCCGCAATTGCTTATTAAGTTAAATAAACACACATGACCAACTGGTTTAAAGTTGTGAGTTTTTCTACATCCTGAAGACAAATTTGTTTTTCTTTGACTCTGAAGAAGTCAGAACTTAACTTTTCCTGTTTCGCTTCCTAAAACCTTCAGACTGTTGGAGAACTTTGTGCTCTAGTGAGGGAGGAGTCGTGTGGAGGTCAGAGGTCAGCCGTCGTCACCAAACCCACACTCAACCATTGAAACCAGCAACGGCTTATTCAAACTTGGAAATGAAAACAAGACCAAGTTTCTTAACCGGAGGTCCAGGGTCCAAACTGACTTAGACTGCAGAGAAGTTGTTGTTGTTGTTAGCTTTTAGAAGTGACTGTAAAACTGGTTTAAATAGGATAAAATGTGGATTTGTGGGTTTTTCCCTCCATATCTGGTGGATAAGGACTGGCTCTGTTTGGATAAGTTACATATTTACATCTGCAGCCCTTATCTGCTCTTTATGCTGCACTTATCGGACTTAGCTGAGCACACAGGAGGGTGTTTGTGTTCTCCAAAGAAAAACTTCCAGGATCAATAATAATAAAACTTCCGCTCTAATCCCAGAAATGCTGGTCGTGGAAACAAATCTACACTTTCTAAATCACAGGTTAGAACGTCGACTTTTAGCCAACAACCAACAAACAAATAAAGGGATTTGGTAAACTATGGGGCTAAAGTAACGCGGCCATTTCTGCTCTCTGGTATTTTGTCTCAAATCTGAGCAGATAGCTGATATATTTTCTAAACACAGAATATTATTAGTAGCTAAAAGCTGCCGACGAGGAAAAAGCTCTCAGGACTGGAAACCTGAAGCTTTATTCTTTTATTTACGGCCCTGTGCGTCCTGCAGAGGGTGAAGCCTCTCCGCTCCACACGTTCATCAGGAATGTGTGGAGCGCTGGGAGGTCGATAGCGGGTCGAACTGCTGCCACTCACCAGGACCTCAGAAGTCGATGCGTGTGTTTCTGAAGCCATAATAAAAGCTCCACACCTTTTTTAGCCGCCGGATCATTAAAGTCCAGAGAAACGTTTGAGAGTTTGAAAACATGAATTGATTCTCGGCTGTAAGGATATTTTCCTCAGACACTTCTGGTGTTTACAGCCCACTTCCCTCAGGCAGCTGCACAAAGGCACGTTATAGACCTGGGTCTGGTTTAGTGAAGTCCTGCTGGTGAAGGTTTAAGACGCGGCCTCACTACATAAACACGTCACCGAGCAGAAGCTGGTTATCGTCACCACCAAAAGGTGAAAGGTGAGTTAATATTCCAGTAATTAAACAAAACTCTTGGAAAGGCAAAAACTAATAATCTGACGTGTTTTAGCTCCACCTGAGCTCCTCCCTTTATCCGCTTTAGCATCGCCGTCACAAAGCTAACGTCTGAATTCACGCAAACGTGGATCCATGAAGTCCAACAGCAATGAGCTCATCTGCCCTGACTAAAGGTGAACACAGGTGAGACGGAGGGGACAGGTGAGATGGAGGGGACAGGTGAGATGGAGGGGACAGGTGAGACAGTGGGAACAGGTGAGATGGAGGGGACAGGTGAGACGGAGGGGTCAGGTGAGACGGAGGGGACAGGTGAGACGGAGGGGACAGGTGAGACGGAGGGGACAGGTGAGATGAAGGGGACAGGTGAGACGGTGGGGACAGGTGAGACGGAGGGGACAGGTGAGACAGAGGGGACAGGTGAGACGGAGGGGACAGGTGAGACGGAGGGGACAGGTGAGACGGAGGGGACAGGTGAGATGAAGGGGACAGGTGAGACAGAGGGGACAGGTGAGATGAAGGGGACAGGTGAGACAGTGGGGACAGGTGAGATGGAGGGGACAGGTGAGACGGAGGGGTCAGGTGAGACGGAGGGGACAGGTGAGACGGAGGGGACAGGTGAGACGGAGGGGACAGGTGAGATGAAGGGGACAGGTGAGACAGAGGGGACAGGTGAGACGGAGAGGACAGGTGAGACGGAGGGGACAGGTGAGACGGAGGGGACAGGTGAGATGAAGGGGACAGGTGAGACAGAGGGGACAGGTGAGATGAAGGGGACAGGTGAGACGGTGGGGACAGGTGAGACGGAGGGGACAGGTGAGACAGAGGGGACAGGTGAGACGGAGGGGACAGGTGAGACGGAGGGGACAGGTGAGACGGAGGGGACAGGTGAGACGGAGGGGACAGGTGAGACGGTGGGGACAGGTGAGACGGAGGGGACAGGTGAGACAGAGGGGACAGGTGAGACGGAGGGGACAGGTGAGACGGAGGGGACAGGTGAGATGAAGGGGACAGGTGAGACAGAGGGGACAGGTGAGATGAAGGGGACAGGTGAGACAGTGGGGACAGGTGAGATGGAGGGGACAGGTGAGACGGAGGGGTCAGGTGAGACGGAGGGGACAGGTGAGACGGAGGGGACAGGTGAGACGGAGGGGACAGGTGAGATGAAGGGGACAGGTGAGACAGAGGGGACAGGTGAGACGGAGAGGACAGGTGAGACGGAGGGGACAGGTGAGACGGAGGGGACAGGTGAGATGAAGGGGACAGGTGAGACAGAGGGGACAGGTGAGATGAAGGGGACAGGTGAGACAGTGGGGACAGGTGAGACGGAGGGGACAGGTGAGATGAAGGGGACAGGTGAGACAGTGGGGACAGGTGAGACAGAGGGGACAGGTGAGACGTAGGGGACAGGTGAGACAGAGGGGACAGGTGAGACAGAGGGGACAGGTGAGATGAAGGGGACAGGTGAGACGGTGGGGACAGGTGAGACAGAGGGGACAGGTGAGACAGAGGGGACAGGTGAGACAGGGGGGACATGTGAGACAGAGGGGACAGGTGAGACAGAGGGGACAGGTGAGACAGGGGGGACAGGTGAGACGGAGGGGACGGATACGTGTTCTCTATGAGGGATCTGGAGGCCTTAATGACTGAAGAACAAAGTTACTCCCCCCGCCCCAGGAGCTTTTAAATCCAGTTCTTCATGATTTTTTTATTTGATCGACTCCTAAATAAGACCAGCTCTCATGAAGTGTTTTACAAACATGATCTCAGATTATTAGCTTTAGTTTTGAAGAGAAACATAAATAAAAGGAGACCAGAAACAAGAATTTAACCGACAACTCTTCACTAAATGTGTCTTTCATGTGGAAAAGACCTCCTGGTCTTCAGCTACATTAGAGTCAGTCTCACTAAGTGGCTGTGACAAGCCCCTTCGATTATTTTCCCAGGAGCTGCCGGGTGAGGGAGTTCATGTTCCTCAGCGGGAAACAGAGCGGAGCGCCGTCCCCACAGGGTCTGATCCCACAAGGATAATGCCAGTAAATTCACTTGTTAGGGACTCCAAACAGGAAGGACAGTTGTTGGTATTAATTCAGGAATGATTGGGTGCTTTAGAGACTAAATGAGGCGGAGCTTCTCGGAGGCGTTCTGCCCAGATGCAGCTGTCTGCTTCTGGGTCTGATTCCAGCAGCAGCAGCAGGTTGGAGACCATGGAAATACCAAACAGGCCTTGAGGTTCTCTGTCCTCGCTGCCTCCCGTCTCTTATCGGTTGGGGAAAACAGCGAGAGGCCGAGACGGCAAACACATCTGACAATTCCAGTCAGGCACATCACCCGTGGGACTGATGGGATCGACCGTCTCTGCAAAAGGCGTCGGTGGACGGAGACGGATGTCTTCAGTCCAGCAGCTGCTGCATTCGTTGTTCACCAGCAGGTTTCCATTTTCCATCGGAGCGATGGGAACGACGACTTTAGGTGACTAATCGTGTTTGTAGTCGTGGAAGAACCCTTCAGGAGAAAACTCAGCCACATCCTGGCCTGACCCTAACTGGAAAAACTATAAAGATACCAAAGAACATGGAGATGTTTGGATGACGAGATAAAGATGATATATTAGTATGGATTTAATCATTTCCTGGAGTGGAAGTTAAAGGACGAATGAGATCTCTCTGTGTTGACTGGCCGATGAGGTTGTGGGATTTCTCTGGAAGCTCCTGTTCAATCTTCGAACCCGGACGGGTCGGGCAGAAACTTTTTAACATTTTACAGGAGAAACGAGGCCAGAGGCGTCGCTATGATTCACGGTAACTCAGGATGGAGCCACACGAGGGTGGGGGTGGGGTGGGGGGGTGGGGGTGGGGGGGTCATGGACGTAATGAGACGTAAACACAAACAGAAGCACGGTGGCTAGCTCCTCGTCCAGACTCAAACCAGCCGTTTACACAAGAACATCATGTCACATTTCCGTTGTGATGACGAAGGTGAGAGTTTTGGTGATGCGGCTCGGTTCTGACCTGCTTCAGTTAAACACAAAAACCCCAACAGAAGGGGGTGCTCTGACATCGGGAGGCCAGTTATTCATGATCTAAGCGATAGTGAAAACCTGCAGGATCGTTTATATAGCAGGTTGTCTTATGGAACTGGAGCGGCGAGAGTTTATTAATCAGCTTTTAAAGCGTCGCACCTCAGAAATAAAGATGATAAAAGTAAACCAAAACAGAACAGGATTTAGCTCCGCCCCCGTGCCTGTAGACTGATGAGAGGAACTGTCTTGGTTTGATGGTTTAGGTAGGACCCAAATGCAGTGAATGAGGTGGAGAGAAGATCCAGGAGCAGCAGGTAAGATTCAACAGTAAAGTTCTTCAGGAGCACAGGAACATTACCGGGAGCCAGCATGAGGAACTGGGCTACAGGAACCCAACACGCTAAATAAAACCATAACTACAGCTGAATTAGAAAGCTGGGGCATCAACTAAACAAAGACTTACAATAGAAAAAACACGAACCAAATCAGAAGCCTTATAAAAAGGGAAAAAACAACGAAGGACCAAAGAGCGGCTAAAAGTAACCGTGGCTGGGGACAGAAAACACATCTAAGAAAACAGAGGGGTCAAGGGTGATGGACATATGAGGAGGAGGACTCAAATTAATACTGGGGAGACATGGTAGAGGGCATGTGGAAGACAGGACAGGGATGGATTGAGGGGACATGACAAAAACTAAAAACACAGCTCTGATCATCTCCCTTCGAGGACCTTCCTCCTAACCTCAAACATTTCTGACTCGGTTCTCAGGCCAGCAAAAAGAAAAAAAAAAGTTCCTGAGAACAGTTAGTCAAACGACACAGTAAAGGTCAGAGGTCACGGGGCTCACAGCTTCCCTTTGACTTTACAGTAGCTCTAGCAGGACAGGGGGTGGGCGAGTCATGTAGAAACCACCAGAATGGGGCCATTTTTGTAGTTTTGTAAAGTATCTGACCAGTGGCTGATCTGCTGCACAGTAAAACTTCGGAAAATAACAGAAACATAGAGGTCATGTGAGTATCACAAGGATGGGTCTGATCCGTTTGACTTCTCCGTCTGGGTTCTGCTGTTGCTCCGGACAACACAGCCTAGGGAAAGATTCGTGTTTGCAGAGTCTGAGTGGAAGGCTTGTGAAAGCGCCGCGGTGGCTTTCATCTCTGCTGAGGTCGCTCTCGGACTTCTAAGCAGCAGCTGAGCACACTGCTCCTCTGTAGCTGCCGATCAATTCCCATTTCCAGTCCCGGAGTTTTCTCCAGCGCTGTCAATCTGGGAATCGATCGTCCAAACACCCACAAGCGGATGTGTGCGTTTTAACTACTTCCAGACAGGTTTTAGGCTTTTTTTGTGGTTTAATTCACACAAACATGTTTAAACTTGGGCTTAAATGATGTTTAACTTGTATATTTTAACTGTTCTGTGAGGTTTAATGTGAATATTAGTGACTAAGTGTGTTGATTCTGTAATTAGGAACGTTAATCGCCTCTCTTCTGTCATGATTGTGTCTATTTTATTGGAGCTCTGGCGAAAGGGGTCGATAGCTTAAATCCTCTTCTCCATAAGAACTCAACAGACATGGAGCTCCTGTTGGCTCACATGAGATCAAACAATCTGAAAATTATCATCACCACAGATAACCATGGGCTCTGAGGGAAAGCCCCGCCCCTTTGGGAGCTCAGGTAGACTTTACAGGAAGTTGGATGTCATGTGACTAAATTGGTGATTTGACCTCATTTATGTTCCTTCAGTGGTTTAAGTTTGATGACTTTGGGAGAATTTATTATGAAACTTTGATGCGTGTGAAGATGTCACTAAGAATCTCACCACTTGAACACGTTCTACATCCACATGCGGACATCTTTGTCTCCATCCCTGCTGCAGCAGGACGTGTGGACCCTGATAAATCACACAGAGCTCCGTTATATCAGAGACAATTCTTTCTCCTGACAACACGACTCCTTGTCTGTATCACGTGTGAGTGGTTACCATGGTAACCCTAATGAGAAACTGGCAGCCGCTTTAACACCGCTTGGTGCTCCTTACATTTCTTTTTACAGTTTAAAAATTAGAATGTGGCCATCTTGTAGCTGCTGAGATGATCTGCCCTAAAGTAATTTCTGGAAGCTTTTCTTATTCATTCACAGATGTTCTAGTTTTTTATTGTCGTCAGCATTTAGCTGTTAGGCCTGACTGCAGCCTCACACACGTGTGTGTGTGTGTGTGTGTGTGTGTGTGTGTGTGTGTGTGTTGAAGTTCGGCTGTAGACGTTTCTTACATGCATCAGGCCCTCGTAACTCATGCACATGCAGACGTGCATGGTTATGGATCAGCTGGGATGATGCAGGGGAGAAGCATGCTACAACGTCTCCTTGTTTACAACATGTAGCTTGTGTGTGTGTGTGTGCGTGTGTGTGAATGTAGTCATTAACATGCTTTAAAATTCGTCGTGCAACACCTTCTTACATCCTGATTCTGACGACTGAAGCATCTCCGGACTGAGGCGTGTCCTGTTGGACAGAAAAAGACGCACCACTGGTCCTGCTGCTAGCTCAGACTCAGGGGACCAGCAGTGATCACCAGATGGTCCTTCATGCTTTTTACGACGTTTTCAGTTAAAACTTGCAAATCCGTCTCCTTCGGCTGAAATAAGAGCATGAACCTCAGAGGGAAGAGTATTTCTTCAATCGTTTCTCATAACCTTCGTCTAGACTCCAAACCGGCCTCTCCTGACTAGGAGCCTGGACACAGTCTTTTATGTCTGAATGTACTTATTTTAGGTGTGTGTGTGTGTGTGTGTGTGTGTGTGTGTGTGTGTGTGTGCGTGCGTGCGTGCGTGTGTTTGTGTGTGTGTGTGTGTATGTGTGTGTGTGTGTGCGTGTGCGTGCGTGTGTGTGTGTGTGTGTGTGTGTGTGTGTGCGCGTGTGCGTGGGTGTGTGTGTGTGTGTGTGTGTGTGTGTGTGTGTGATTGGGCCAGATTTTCTGCTCCAGTTTTCCCGCCCTTCCGCTGCGGTTCGCTGAAATAGACTCATCTTAAATCTGCCAGCTGGATGACAGCAGGAGGAAGGGCCTGAGCCTCGTGTTGCTGTGTTGCATTTATTCATGAGCGAGGAGAGTACACACAGTTCTCCATGTGAACACATGAATCACTCCGCTGGATGTTCAGGAACATGTCACACTGTTGGCTCCTCCTCCTCTGACCAACTCGTTCAGTAGGAAAATGCAGCTCCGATCCATCCTGGATCAGGTCTGAGGGTTTGTGGGTAAAGCAGGACTGAGTCACATCGGCCAACCAGCTTCCTGCCCTCTCGGCCTTTCTGCTGACTAAACAAAACCACGTCCCAAATGTAATTCTTTTCAGTTTTTAAATACACAGAAGTGGAAAATAAAATAAGGTAGAACTTTTATCTGCCGTACGATTATTTTGGTTCAGTTTTGTTTGTTTAGTTGAAACATTTGATATTTTCTAACTTTTATGTTTATTAGTGACAAAAGTGACGGATTCACTTGTAATAAACTCAAAATCCCAACAGCATTTGAGTAAACGTTGGATTTTGGACCCTCCCAAGCTAACCAGTGTGGCTCTCGCTGGAGCAGCTTTCTGATATTTAGTGTTTGTAATAAACCCGACAGTGTTTAGAGAGGTTTCAGACACTTCTTAAGGAAAAAGCCGATAGTGTCATAGACGTGTTGTTCTTACCTTCCTCAACGAGTGGCGGATGGCGTTGTGAGTTCGACCCAAAGCACTCACAGACAGCCCAGTCGGAGCTGGAGATGACAGCCGTGTGTTGTCCACACTGAAAGATAAAGGTGGAAGGATTCATGATAATCAAACATTTAGAATGGTTCTTTTGTCTCCCCTACAGTATCTGTTACATATGGGTCATGATGACATCATTTAGAGAGTTCAGACGGCCAATTGCTAGCTTCTTAAAGACGTGCACATGGGCCTCAGACCCTTGGAAACCAGTGTTTGGTTGTTTATTACAACAGAGACCAGTAAACGGACCCTTCTGAGGTCTGTTTCCCTCCTTTACTGCCAGATCAATGGCCTTCACCTTAAACGCGGCATCATATGAACTCATACGTGTAGTTACCATGATGAGGGGGGATGGATTCGAAAAAAAATTGTCATCGTGCCGGCTGCTTGTATATGCTAAATTAAAATGAGCACTTTCTTCGATTTCCAATTTTGACTTCCACCTGTTTCACTTTCTGCTAAAGCGCCCCCTGCAGGTGAAGGAAAATCTTCAGTAAAGCCGCACCTCATTATAAGCCGCATGGTTCAAAGCGTGGGAAAAAAGTAACGGCTTATAGTCCGGAAACTACGGTAAATGTAAAGTGTGTTTGCACAAAACCTTCTCCGGGTTTATTAAGCCTTTACAGTAAGTTGGTTAAACAGTAAGCTGTCATTTGGAGTCGCGTAGAGCTACGGTTTGATTTATGACGGGAAATAAGAAACTGTCAGCAGCGCTGAAGCTACAGCTGCAAGTCTGCAAAACAAGCTAGCTCAGACCTGCCAACCATGTCAAAATTTTGTAAGGAAAATGAGAGGTTCTTACATTTTATTTAATGAGCCATAAGGCGTGGTATTCCATAGTAAATATAAAATCCGCCTCACGGATCGGGGGTTATTTAAACCAGAAGATTGGATCTTTTTAATGCAGAGATTATGTAACCGTTATGTATTCACTCAGAGACAACAGAATAGAGAGTCAAGTTTAAAAGTTAAGAATTTTATTACTAACAATTAAACTAGACTTATTTAAGAACTAAGTGTATCGTGTGACTAAAAATGGATGAGACGGTGAATGAATGACGTGTGATGTAATCAGAACCAGCAAATCCGAAGAAGCGATTAGTTCTGACGGGAACTGAAGATGTTGTTTTGAAATAAGCTTGGGTTAGTTTCAGAACCGCAAGAGACACCATCACGTCGGGTCTACCTGCCTTGTGGAAGTCCTCTGTAGATCAGGAATGCCGAGGCCCAGCGGACCCTCTCTGGAAAACGAGCTGGTAGAAGAAGCCGCGGTTCCGACCAGACCCGTCTTGGAAAATTTCACACACACACACACACACACACACACACACACACACACACACACACACACACACACACACACACACACACACACACACACACACACACACACACACACACACACACACACACACACACACACACACACAAACACACACACACACACACACACACACACACACACAGCTGCCTCGCAGATTTTTTACTTTTTCCACTCAGATTTCGGCTTGAATATTCAACAATGAAAGTAACGTTACGCGTTCGCATTCACCAAAAGATGGCCGGTCCGGCCCACTGACACAGACACGCACGCACGCACGCACACACACACACACACACACACACACACACACACACACACACACACAGTTTACCTTACCAGAACAGCAGCGAGTGGCGAACCGGAGGGAGAGAAGAGCAGTGGGCAGGACGAAGCAGGGAGAAGGGGGGCGGGGGTGTTACGCTATAGTTTAGGCAGGATAGTTTTTCTCAGCTTTTCTACGATGATTGACTTAAACTTCTTCATCACGCCGCCGAGTCGTGTTGTCGGACATGAGTACAACACGTAATTATTTGCTACAGAACTCAACTCACGTATCTGCAGCTTTTTGCGTAGTTTAGAGGGGTGAGTTGTACCAGCATAAATAGATACCAAATTGCGTACTGGCTACGCAAAACACGTACAGGTTGGCTGGTCTGCTAACTTAAAATGTCTTAACAACGTTCAAACATAGTATAGCTATAAATGTGAAAACAACGAATGAAGTGGTTCTCTCACCTTTAAAGGTCGAAACCGGCTAGCGGTCTCGCCGAACCCCCAGTGGGAGGGGCTGAGAGCGTTAGCTGGTTCTGTAGATTCACTTTTGCAGCTTTAAGGTTTCTAAAATAACGTCTCATGAACTTTAAACTTTCCTCTGAGCGAAGGACGTCCAGGAAGGATAAATAAGAATAAAATCTAACTTTTGCAAAATCATTGAAAACTGAATTCTTTAGCAAATGTATTTTAGCGGCTTTCAGACGCTGCAGGAGCTTAGGCGTGGTCGAGTATTCATCCAGCCCGATGAGCTGGAGTATTTTCATAAATGGAGGTCAGTGTGACACAAGTCTGGCTTCGAGCCTCAGGCTGGATTCACAATAGCATCCTATCTGTGTCACAGCTCAGCGGAAACCATTAGCCTGATCCCAGCTCCTTTGTTGGTTTATTTACAGCTCCCTTTTGGGGAGGCGGTCTCAGCCCCTCGTAGGAGGCCGTTTCTGATTCATAGCTAAAATCACAAGTGATCTCCTAAGGAGAGTTTCCTGAGGTCGGTTTCAGGACAGGTTGATGCCACCATGAGCGGTTCTGAGAACGCAGCATCTGAGGAGGTTTAGTAACGTTCTCTAGCTCATTTTCATCGCTAGAGAATTCAATTCAATTCAATTCAAAGATGCTTTATTAATCCCAGAGGGAAATTAGAGTTTCAGTACACACAATTCAGAGATCAGACATACATACATAGACAAAGACACATGACAAGAATTGTTGACTGTGGTCATTCGCAACCCTGAGTCGCACTACCTTATTAGAGATCAGAGGGTTTACATGAGGATTGGGTTAGGTGGAGGGAAATAAAAGGCACTTCAGAGTTACCCTCCACAGGGAGGGCAGCTTTGCTATGCAAAAAACACCTCAGACAGAAATGCAACAGACTTCAGACATTACACAACATAAGTGTCCACTAGGTGGGGAGGTAGGGTTGGGACTCTCCACACGTCAGTGGCTGCAGCCACGATTATCAGCGCATGTCACCTCAGTCTGGACAGGGGAGGGAGGTCGTTGGGGTTTGGAGGGCACAGTGACTCCTGGAATGATTTGGCGGCCTTCACAGCCCGCAGTCCCGCCCAGGCTGGGATAGGGAGACAGAGTTGCCATAGCGACGGCAGCATTCCACATTTCTTCTGAGGGGGGTTTCCAGTTTCCAGAAAAAATGCAGAAGCAGCCGTACACCCAGAGAAAAAGAGTCTTGGGATAAGATAGGGAGGAGAGGAGGAAAAAAAGCGTCTGTACTCTCCAAAAGCCGGAAGAATACAATGAATGAAAATGGATCAAGAACAAAAAGTCTCTGAAAACCACACAGCCTGCGTGGTGCATTCACCTGGATTTCCCAGCAGACATCGCAGCAGCGTGAGAGGGCGAGGAGGAGAGAAAAGTGACAGCCTTAACCTTTAGGGTGTCATCTGGGACGGTAGTCACACAGAACCTGCCAGGTGGGGCGAGTGGACCGCTGCCCAGAGTCCAGGATCTTCCAGTACCCTCCATCTGCTGGAGCAGAGTCGCTGCTACGCCACCAGGAGGAAACGATTAGCACAACTCGATGGTGAGGGAGGAGGTAAAGAACAAAGACATTAAGGAGGAGCAGAAGTTGGATTGATCACTGCTGACACCAAAGTAGAAGACGAGTGGAAGCAGAGCGTTGGCGTCGGTGTGGGGGCGGTGACAGATGACTCACCCGAGACGGTGAGAGTTGGAGAACGGAGCCATCTGCTCCTTCAGGGGCTTCTGCTCGTCTAAATTCTCTGTCCAACGGCAGGACACGGGCCCAATGGTGGATTAATGATGTCGCACAAACAGCTTCTTAGTGAACGCCGAAGTCGCTGTGATCAATCGTGTGTTTGGTGAAGTCAGCAGCTTAGGAGGTTGAGGGATTGGTTGGTTGTGTGGTTTTAGCAGCATCTGCTGAATATGGAGGAAAAACCGGGAGCGAGCAGCTCAGCAGGTCTGAGAAAGAGGAGTTTTCAAATAAAAGGTCAGAAAAACAAAGTGTTCTTACGGGACTAGTCCCGAATACCTCCATCCAAGGCTGAACAGGGTCAAAGGTCTGCTGACTTACACAGACAGCTCAGAGAAAACATGGTTTTTGTTTGTTTAGTTTGACTGAAGTAGAAAATGCAGAATCTAGGATGCATTTGTGCAGGAATCATTGGTTTGGTCAGTCTGACGGTGATCCCAGCAGATGAAGTTAACGAGTCATGAGAAAAGGTTTAACTGAGTAGGAGAATACATCTGTTAAGGCGGCGGTTTTGGCCTTTTAGAGTTTTAAAAGCCTCTGATTCGGATGCCAGGAGTTCATCCGTGCTGCATCACTTCCTCTTCCTGCAGCTTGCAGGTTACAGAGGGTCTTTGTGCGGAGCAGGGCCATTCCTGCAGGTTGTCTCAGCCCTGCTGCAGCTCTTCAGACACTAAAACCACACGCCCAGCAGTGGGAAAGTGTGCCGTTTGTTGGCTGGATGATTGTGAGCCATTGTCCCAGCAGCACAGGCTGGGAGGCAGATAGAGCTCCATTGTGGCTGGTATAAAGCTGCGGCAGGACCGGCGGCCCTGGCAGACACCGGCTGCTGGACTGTCAGAGGAGTTTTGCATGAATAGTGGAGTAATTCAGTCAGTGGCGACAAGGTGATTAGCATTTTGAGTGGATTTACCGCCGGCTCTGATCCATTCACAGGGTGCTCAGGTTTGTTTCACACATTTAACACACAGCCCGGTGGACTCGGTCCATCAGGAAGAGGTTTATCTACCAATCGCCACGAGTTAGTGCAGCCGTTCCAACACAGGACTAGGATGGAGGTCCATCATCATCCTGGCAGGGATGTTCTAGAATAAACATGAGGATTTTCCAGAAGTTTTGTTAGAAACATGAAAAAAATGTTCATGTCTCAGTTTGTGTTTCTCATTCATAGAATAGATCTAAATCTATCAGCACACGTGGTGCCAGCAGGATAAATGACTTGATAGTTTCAGATCTGATAAATAAGGGTTTACAGGTTCGTTTCTCACAGGAACAAAACTGTCAACACAGAGCTGGAAATGCAAAAAGGCTAAACAAATACATACAATTCCATTAAAACTGACATCTCAGGATGTCCTGATATGGACACCATACTTTTGCCAACAACTCCTCCTGAGGTTTTCTCATATTTCTGCGATCACTGACACTAACAACCCAAACAGGGTAGTTCCAGATGGTCTCCAGACCACTGAGACTACTACATGAAAGATCCAGACTCGCGAGGACATTATAAAGAGTCGCCCAGTCTCTCCCAGCTAGAAATGGGCTTTAGGACGAGCTTTGTTGGGTATTTTTTAGGTATCAGCGATCAGAGTCAGAACAAACAAAGCCTTTTGCTTCAGTTCTGCCTGATTAGCTGAAGACTTTCTTCCCTGTGAAGCAGACAGATGGTGATTATCTGAAAAAGCCTTCAGCTGCTGGAGCGAGCCAGGAATCTGCAGGTGTGTGTGTGTGTGTGTGTGTGACTGTTTTTCTCGACGTGTGTCTCTCTCACTTCCTCTCCATCGTGTCGTCCTTTAGCTCTGAGAGCTGAAACGTAACCGCATCAAAGAAATCGTGATCTTTGGGGGATCTTGAGCTTGGCTGAAGCTTTTCTTTCTCTGTGTTTGGATGCGTTTCTAACTCAGACTATGCTGTCTGGAGGTAAAGCAGTGCGTTTCCCTCTGGCCAACATTCCCTCAAACATTTCTCCATCAGCGTTCCCAGAACGTTTGACTAAATGTTTTTAAGAACATCAGCAGACTCTCAGTCTTTTACTGCTCCTGGTTTTAGTTTCTACGGCCAAAATATTCAACATAACCCCACTCCCACACCAAACGGATGTTTCCAGTAGATTTGGAAATCGTGAACACAAGCAGTGCTGCCTCCTCACCTGATTCTTGTTTTGTTTATGTCACTGAAATGTTTCAGATTAGCAGGTTTAAGTATCAGACAGATGACCTGAGAAAATGTAAATGGGAGTTCTTCTATTATTGAATTTAGAACAGAAACAATTGTGGTCCTGAGAGAAGGAACTAAATAATAATCTACATATCTGAACGTTCTCTTCTTTCCCTGCTTTGTTTCAGAGGCCAGAGATCTAAAATGGGAGGCAAGCTTAGCAAAAAGAAGAAGGGATACAGCGTGAACGACGACAAGTCCAAAGACAAGGATGCCAAAGCGGAGGGAGCCTCTGCAGAGGAAGGCGAAGCACCGAAAGACAAGAAGGATGAGGCCCCGGCAGCCACCGATGCTAATGAGGTAGCAAACGACACGGCTGCCAAAGACGCGCCGGCCGCAGACGCTGCAGCACCAAAAGAGGAGGAGAAGAACGCAGCTCCCGCCAAAACGGAGTCCGAAAAACCCGCCGCTAACGCCGAGGCACCCAAAAGCGCAGAAGCTGGCAAGGCTGAGGAGAAACCAGCTGCCCCGGCCAAAGATTCAGCTCCCCCTGCCAAGGAGCCGGAGGCAAAGACCGCGGCAGCCGCCCCGGCAGCAGAGAGCAAAGGTGAGGCCGACGCCAAAAAGACTGAGGCCCCCGCAGCACCAGCAGCCAAAGCCGAGGCAGCTGCCTCCCCCGACCCTAAGCCAACAGAGGCAGCTCCAGCACCGCCCAAGGAGGCCGTCGCACCTAGTTCTACACCAGCCGCTGAACCTCCCGCCAAGGAGGTGAACGCCACAGAGGCACCAAGCAAGGATCAAACCGTAGCAGTTCAAGATTAATGGACAGCATCTTTTTCGGAAATGAAGAAACAAATTACCTAACTCCACAGTGAAGATTTAAAAAAGGGGGGAAATGAAATTTACTGGCCCGCCCACATCACAACGATAATAATAATAATAACAGTAATAACGATGATAATAGTTGTAACGATGGTTTGTTGATCGAGCTGAACTGGAGAAAACCACCTGGAGATGATTCCCAAACGATGATTACTGATATTATTGTTATGTTTTACTCTATTTTTTCTGCTGTAGTCTTTGAACTTTGATACAGATTTGTGTTGATCATCTCCATCATCTCATCCAGAGGTTTCGCCCACAGAAGGCCTGCTTTCTACTCACCTGCATCCGCTGCCCTTTGGGTACCGACCTGAGAGAAGGATCGGGGGAAGGAGGGTTAGAAACCACCTCACCAGCTAAACTTAGACCTGTCCCCTTTGTTGGCTTTGGCCTGGTACTTCCAGATTTCTGCTGGTTTTTCCAGGAAGTCCGGATGTATCGGGCCAAGTTTCCTTTGGTATTGGGTTTTGTGGACCCACATTCATCTCTAAAAACACTTTAGCAGAAAGTTAAAAGTAAGAACCAGGAAGAGTGCTGCGGCTTTATGACATTTTAAAGGTTGACCAAAAGGCCAGCTTTGCAGTGAACCAAATGTTGGATTTTTTCTAACAAACGTATGCATTTTGTACAGAAACCCTTAGATATATTGTAATTACACTAAGTGGGTTTTTTAACATTTGTAATACTTTAAAAAAAATCCGCAAAGCCTTGCTGAAAAAGATCTTTACAATGTTCTTATGAAGCTGAAAGCGATTCTCTGGTCTTACGGAGACAAAGCCGACCGACGACCCAGATTAAACAGGAAGTAGAATATTGGAGAGCGTTTGATGCTTAAAAATGCCTAAATGAGATCTTTGCTGCATCAGGAAGACGCTTCAGATACATTTCTACGGCCAACGATTGGGTTCAAACAGTTTTGTGTTTTAGTTGCCTTAATTAAAACTCAACAACTTTAAACTTCCCCTAGAAGAAGTGTTAAAAATAACAGGTAGCAGCTCTGAGGCGGTACTTCCTGTTTTTAGAAACACCTCAGGGTGGCGTTTTGATGCTATTTGGTCCACGGTTGTTGGACTGCATGTCCCTGTGCAGTCCAAACTGAAAACAACCAAAACCTACAGGAGCAAGAGGTTAAATCTGCCTTGTCTCCATAGCAACAACAGACCATCATGTGATCATGGGTTGAAAGAGGCCTCTGACTTAGACATCTGTCGTTTTTTTACATATATATTCACACACACACACACATCTATGTACTGGTGGAAGAAAACGATGTAAAGGGGAAACCAGGAAGGTTTGTGAAAAGGTTGAAGGTCATCCATTCGCTCCACAAACGTTTCTTCTTTAGCTCATGACCCAACTCATGAAACTTGTTGGTTCTGGAGGGAACTGGGCAGCAAACACAAAAGGAAACTATCTCTTCACTTCCAACAACGTACCAGCAAACCACCAAACGTTCCTCATTCCACCTTTGCATAAATGCAGGTATATGTGTAAGTCATCTCAGCCATCCATCTGCCACCTTTTCCTTTCCATCCGTCGGACATGCAGCGTGTTGCTTTGCAGCACTCGTAGCAGAAACAAACACACGAGGACGCGTGTGTGTCGCTCCATTCCGTTTTTTTCCCTCTCTTGACTCGGTAAATTGCATGTCCGTGGTTGGGTGAACCTGTAGTCCTGTCTTCTTTGGTCAAGTGAAAAAAATAATAATTTCTCCGTCAACTACGATTGATATTCCCATTCCATGTTTCACCTCTGCTATTTCCACACGCTCACTCAGACAAACAAAAAAATGAAATGAAAATTGATTGATGCGTTTAAAATTATATGTACTTGTATAAATGGTGCAACAGTAATAAAATGTAAGAAATTGACTTGAGAGTCTTGTGAAAGTGATTTTTTTCCTGAGTGAGCTCCAGAATACGGAATTCCCTGTTGGGCGAACGGTGAAGAGGAAAGAAGAGGAGACGGTTTATTTAAGGGAAGACCAACATTCAGGTCAGATCAGTGATGGATGTTTGATTCCCTGGAATAAAACCGACCAATCAGAGGATGTTCAGCAGCCACAAGCATGAAAACAGGATCCCACTGCAGGTGCAGGATCTTTGGTTTAATAAAAGATGTGACAGGAGCATCACCAGCAGCATCCACGTGCTGCAACAGATTCAGGGACTGGTGTTAAATAATCCTTCACAGGTTTAAAGCAGCGCAGGTGTTTTCAGGCTGAAGCTCCCACCTTCTGCGTGGAGCCGTTTGAGTTGGTTCGTTACTGTCTGAGAGCCCTCAGCGCCCAGCTGAGCTGTCATTTTCACCCTCAGCTGTGGTATGAAAAAAGAGAAATAGTGACGGGAACAGAGGAACGAGATGAATACCAAAGAGCAGAGCCTCAGCAGACACTGCTGACGGATGTCTATCTCTTCCCCTCTCACCCCTCCCTCCCCGTCACAGGGATGTCGGGGCAGTTAATCATAAACCTAATCGTACCGCTGGGATCTACGCCCGCTCAAACGCCGTTTGTCAATCATTAATGTGTTCCTTGTGCCTTTTTACCCAGATAACCACAAAGTTAGATCTGGTGGAACAAATCTGACAAACACAGAAACAAACACGTCACATTTAGTGGTCTGAGAACCAATAAAGCTAGAGAATTTAAATAAACAGTAAATCTGCTTTCCTGTTTAAATCTATGGTGTTCAACAGAAATGTCGAAGCTGCTGTCAGTGACTCATGAGGGTCACCATGGTAACCACCAGTAAATGGTCGATGGCCTTAGCTGCTAATATTAACAGTAGAGGCGACAGTTTCATTAACCTTAACACGCATCATGTGTTTTCTGTAACGTTGCAAACACACAATTTATTAAATCTGTTAAAAAAGCGGCGCTCTTCAGTCAGCGACCAAGCATCGGTTTGGTTTGTTAGGCCCAGTGCCTTTCATCCTAAACTTGGACGTAAGAAGCTAATGACAGTTACATTAGACCATCCTGTTAGGCGGCCATTTTTGTGGCCGCCTTACCCGGTTTCACACTGCAAGCATCAGTGGAACGGAACAGTGGCGGAGCGGCTCACTCGCAAACTTCAAAGTGGTCCTTTTCACACCGGGAGAGTCTTGGCCGCGGCACGGCTTCCTCGCTGCGCCTCGCTGTACCCGCGAGATTCTAAAATCCCTCGAGACTTCCAACACCTTCCTCATCCAGAGATCACAACCCCAGCAAGGAATCACACCGTTGCACTTCTCGAAAGTAACTGGTGGTAAACAAAGCCGTTCGGTCACACGTACCGACGTAAGTTATATACAACATTGCAACGTTGCATTTTATTTTGAAAATAACTGGGGATTTTACACTAAAACTGTGTGGTTTCC